>NC_000075.6:48316385-48571385 GCF_000001635.26 Mus musculus
AGTGTAGAGCACTATGAGCTATTTAGATCTCAGGATTTCTTTTAGAAGAATAAATAAGAAGTAAATTACTTAAAGGTCAGGAGTATTTCACCAACATCTGATAGAGTACTTTTTTTTTTTTTTTGGTTTTTTGAGACAGGGTTTCTCTGTATAGCCCTGGATGTCCTGGACCTCACTTTGTAGACCAGGCTGGCCTCGAACTCAGAAATCTGCCTGCCTCTGCCTCCCGAGTGCTGGGATTAAAGGCGTGCACCACCACGCCCGGCCCGATAGAGTACTTTTTAATTCAGCATAAAAAAATTAAACTATTACTTATTGAATGAATGAATGAATGAATGAATGATTGATTGATTGATACAGAGTTTCTTATAACCTAAGCTGGCCTCAAATTTGCTTTGTAGCCAAGGATGACCTTAAACATCTGACCTTCCTGATCTTCTCTCCTGAAAGCTGGCATTCCATGTGTATGGCACCATGACCAGCTTCTGTGCTTATATTAAACCAGGACTTCAGGCCTGCTGGTCAAGCAGCCTCCCAACTGATCCACTTCCCCAAGACACACTAGAGATGTTTTTGAAAAACACACAAATATTCTAACAAAACATGCAAAGCACTGTCTAAAAAAATATCCAAGCAAATAGTGCTGTGGTACAGGACCTCTTAACATCTGTGGCTGTTGATCCCTTGGAATGTGACCAGTGCACTGGATTTTTAGTTATAACAACAGCATGTGACTGTGTCTATCATGGGCTAAAGCACAACTCTAGAGACAAAGTAGTCGCTGTCCTGGGCTGACTTAAATTAGAGCATGCAGGTTGTTAAGGTGAGAGATGACATCTGTACAAGATGTCGTGGGTAAATTAAGGAAGCGCTAGTGCATTTTAAGAAACAGTGTAAGGAGACTAGAAATCACAGCACACCAAAATTCTAATGAAGGAAATTGAGGAGACCTTGGCGTGAAGATTGAAACTTATTGAACAATTAGTGGTGCAGTGTTTGGAAGCGATAGTGAAGCTTCCTATGGGAGAATGGGAACCAATGAGGTGCTCAAACCAAGAGTAGATTTTGAGGGCCTGGAGAGAGCCTTAATTAGTAACGTGCTTGTTTTGCAAGTGTGAGGACCTGAGCTAGGCTCCCCAGAACCTCTTTTGTTCTAATGGCATAGTGCTACATGCTTACAATTCAAGTAATGAGATGGTAGAGCAGAGAAGCCCAACCATATAGCAAGCAAAAAAAAAAAAAAGGAAGGTACCTGAAGAACACCCAGGTTGCCTTTTGACCTGCGCGCGCCGGGCTCGCACGCACACACACACACACACACACACACACACACACACACAGAAACACACACACACCCCAAAAGAAAAACAGAGAAAAGAGGGAGAGGGGGAGGGGAGGGGAGGGGAGGGGAGGGGAGGGGAGGGGAGGGGAGGGGAGGGTCCTGGAGGACCTGAGTCCTAGCAGCTCACACCTGCCTGCAATTTCAGCTCCAGGGGATCTAACTAACGCCCTCTTCTGACTTCCTTGACACTTGTGTTCATATGTGCATACCCACACTCACCCACCATCTCCCAGGCACACCCAATTAAACATCAAATGAATTTGAACGAAAGAAAATTTAGTTGTTATATTTTTATTTTGGGTTGTTTAGAGTCTAATCTAAAGCTCTATGACCTGACCATTGCATTAATGTTATAACATTATAATTTTACATTCTTTCACTCAAAAACATGATCCAAAAATGGAAATTATTATTGATAAAAATATATCAAATCTTCAGACATAGATAATTATATTTTCTATCAAGAGAAAGATTCTAGAAAGCTTATGAAGTTATCTGAGGTTTTTGGAGAGACTCCTGTATAATACTTCTTGGGTCACATAGAATCAGAATCTTAACGTCTGTATAGTCTCATAATGTGAAGTTGATTTCACACAGTGAGTTTGTGGACTTTGGACTGTGGCTACTGAATCCCAGTGGAATCCAAGCAACAACTGGTTATCAAATCTTAAGGAATTTTTCTAAGCAAGAACCCTGCTATTATGGTTCTGTGAAGTTTTCTTCTAAGCATTATCTTTTCTCTGAGCAGATCATTAAAGCTATGTGTCTCTGGACTGCACATGCCTTTAAAGTAAGGAGAGTGCTGGCTGGAGTGATGGCCACACTTCCAGAGGACCCAAGTTCAGTTCCTAGAACCCACATTGGGCAAGTCACAACCACCCCATAATTCCAGCTCCAGAGGATCTGAAACCCTCTTCTGGCCTCTGCAAGACATCCGTCAAACACACCTGATGTTCATTGACAGACACTCACACGTACACATAAATAATTAAATAATATTTAAAAAGTAAGAGATGGCTGATGATAATTTACTATTTAAACATCAAGCTTAGAAGAGGAGAGAAGCCTTTAACTGTGTAACTCTCTCCACAGCCCTGATAGACAATGCTCAGAAGGCAAAACCAAACTAAATGTTCATCAACAAATAAACCAAAAAGCAAAGTACAGTACATACAGAGAAATAAGTTATATTCACTCTTTAAAAAGGAAGCCATTCTCATACATCTGACATGGGTGGACTTTAAAGGCATTGTGCTAAGTGAAACAAGCCAGGCGCGAGTGCAGCGACTTTTATTATTATATGAGATGTTTAGAACAGTCATACTTAGAGAGACAGAAAGGATAGCTGTAGATGCCATGGTCTGAGACTCAGAGGAAGTGGTGAGTGGGAGTTTAATGGGTTTGATATTTCTATTTGGAATGAATAAAACTGTTCAAAAAATGGATTATAATGATGGTGGTGTGACATAGGACCTCAGTTAGCACTACTGAGTGGCAGAATTAAAAGTGATTTGAACAGCAAGTTTTATGGTATATACATTTAGCTTCAATTCTCAATACTGGCTTTTTCATGTGTTAGATTGTTTTGTGCATGCAAGTACCTATGAGATCAGAGAGAAGAGAGGTAAGGAGGCTAGAGACGTTTTCCCCACCTTAAGACCCTCTAGCAAATGTAGTTTAAGAACATGCCAATCTGACTTTCAATCACGCTTTCAGGCGGATGGACGTCCTCACTGCGATATGCAACTGTCATGTCCCAGGCATCGATGATACCCACATTAAGGTCCCTGAAAATGTCCCTTATAATAAGGTTCTGAATGCTTCCGTGGAAGTCACTGAATATCTCTACATGTTCATTTATTTCTCTGATGTTTTCCGTTTTAATTATCACCTTGGTCTCGGGGCTTCGTAAGAACAGTCTCTCTATGGCGTTTTTGACGTTGATGGCCCTACGGATGAAAACGTTGATGGGAAAGGGTCTGAAGTGTTGACCAAAACTAATGACAATTGCTGTACCACTGTCTCCTGCCACCTGGTCAATTTCCCGAGGAATATAGTTGTCATCTTTCATGGAGAACAGCTTATTAGTAACAAAGGGATGGCTGTGTTTTTTCCACTGAACAAAAATATGTCGTTCAGTATCCAGAAGGATGTGAGTTTTAAAGGGCCCGGCTCCGTGACGATCAAAAAATTTTAAGGCTGATGGGAAACAAACCAATAAAACTTTTAACAAAAAGAAATAGCATCATTTTACAGTGCATACAATCTGTAAAACTCTGTGACTTCTAACTAAAGAATTGATACTTACACAAGGCAGTGGATTTATATAATCCTTAGAACCTCTACAGATTTTTGAAAATTGTCTTAAAATACATGAATAGGAAAGATAGTGCTAGTGCCTTTGATTAAACGCCTAAAATATAGCTTTTATTAAAACTTAAAGACTAGGGCTAGAGAGATGGCTCAGCAGTTAAAAGCAGTGGCTGCTCTTCCAGAGGATCTAAGGTAGATTCCCAGCAACCACATGGTTACTAGGAACTATAACTCTAGCTCCACGGGATCTGATGACCTCTTCTGGATTCTATGGGCACTGAATGCACATGGTACATACAGGCAAAACATCCATGCACATAAAGAAAAAATATAATAAAATAAAAAATAAAGATCAGATAAGAGCAAATTATTATTATTACTATTGTTATTATTATTATTATTATTATTATTATTATTATTATTATTAAAAACTCCCTAACACGAGTATAGTTTCAAACTAAAATTGAAACATACTTTTTACAACTTTGGGCAAGTAGTAAATCCACTGGCGCAGTGTTGAATCACCCATGAGGTAAATCAGTTTTCTTGTCAAGCAATTATTTATATCTTTTATTGCCCTGAACTCATTCTGTTCACAATGTGCTGTAATCCACCTTCCTTTCAAAGTATAGCCACCAGGGGAAGGGGTCTCCATTCCAATCTGGCATTTCTTTTTCTTCTTGTTGGTCTCTAGCAACAAAACAATAAAAATCCCAGAATCAGTACTTTTTTTTTTAATTATCACAAAGTATTTTAAATATTTAAGCTAGTCCCCTTACCCTCTTCTTCTCCCTCTTTTTTTCAATCCTCATTTTCTTCTCCAGGTCTGCCTTCCTTACTTCTACAAATATTTATTTAATTAATATTAATCATGTTCATGGGATGAATAAAATATTCTTACCCGGTAGCTCTTCTTAGAGCAGGGACCTGTTCTCTCTTGAGCTTTTGTAGTGTTTCCCTGGGATCTACCGTGTCCCCAGAGCCACTCAGGGGTGGGACAGTTAACCACCTGAGGAAGAAACTGCACGCAGGGCTCAATGGTCCAGATGAATGTTCCAGCAGTCACCCTGGCCTTGGTGAAATGTCAACTCTCCCCAGTCTCAAGTGTTGACTCGTGGAAGAGCTTAAATGCACTTGGGAAATGAGAGTCCTATATTCTTCATGCTAAAATTGTGTTCCCTGGTTAATAATAATAATAACACTTTAAATATTTTGTTGTATCTAAGACTGATATTCTCACTGTGTTCTGACTTCTACAGAAAAACAATAGGATCATGATCTCCTTTCTTAACCCTCCACGGTTGATATAACTCAAACTGCCTTCATCAACCCATACTGAGTGCTCCACCCAGGAAGGTGTCAACTTGACATAGAGTACAATCCTCTGAAAAGGGGAGTCTCAACTGAAGAGCACCGGAGTCATGTTGTCCTGTGGGCTCGTCTGTGTAGGATTCCCTTGATTATTAAGTGATGTAGGAGGAACCAGCTCACAGTGGGTGGCTCCATTCCCTTGAAATATGGTCCTGGGTTGTATAAGAAAGCTAGCTGAGCAAGAGCCTGCAAGCAAGCTAATAAGCAGATTTCTCCATAGCTCCTGCTGGACCTCATTGACTGAAAAGTGAGTTCTTTGGCCAGAGGTAACTCTTTTTAGAATATTAAGCCAGCCTCATTCCAGACTCCTACTTGAATTTCTGCCCTGGCTTCCCTCCTTGATGGACTAGAAGTATAAGCCAAATAAACTTCCTGTCCTAAGCTGCTTTTGCTCACGGTGTTTGTCACAGCAACAGAGGAAGCAAGGGTAGATAGCCTTGTATTTGTTACTTAAGAAGCACATTTTCATCTTTGGGGTTGAGAGAATGCATTTAAGAACTTGCATTCATCCATACTGAATTGCATATATCAGATCTGTTAGCGACTCTAATAATTGTTATTACGGTGATGATGAGAAGAGCAACAACAGCCTGACATTATCTTGTTAGAACTTCCCAACTTTAATAGAAATCGGCAAGAGACAGAATGTGATCTCCTCTGTGATAACAACTTGAGTCACCTCAAGAGATGAAGAACTGACTTTCTTATAAAAGTTAATCATGGCTAGTGGTTTTCCAAGTGGAGAAGAATCTGTCTTCCTCACATACTGAGCTGCAGGACCCATGGCTTATTTCCATCTATGCCCTCCACTGTGTTTAGAAGAATAGTTTTTATACAATAAGTCTTCCCTTTCTGAATTTGCTGAATGCATGAAAAGAAAGGGTAATGAGGCCATGTGTGCCTGTTGGCTGACATAGAAGTAATTAACTTTCTGAGATTCACTCGGATTCCAGGGCAACAAAAACACTTAACAAGCATGCTAGATTTGTACCAGCCACTACAGTCCATGTGTTAAAAAGCTGACCCACAGAATTGCCAGGTCATAGACTCATAAGGGGTATAGTTTAACTGAAAGGGAAAGTACAATGCAATGGAGAAGTTGTTTGTTTTTTTTTCTCAGCTCTTTGGAGATATTTTAGCATAGTACCAGCACCCAACTGTTGATTTTGGAGGATAGCCCTCAAATGTAAATACATATAGCCTGAACATTTTGATTAGGGGTTGCTGTAATTCCCTAAAATTTTGCTTTCTTATTCACTATGAAAATTACTGTGAAGATACTTTCTGAGTGGTTAAGAGACTTTGCTTCTCCTGCAGAAGACCAGTGTTCAACTCCAGCAACCACACAATAGCTTACAACCATCTTCTAGCTCTAAGAGATCCAATGTCCTCTTCTGATTCCCTTCAGCATTGCACACATATGATACACATAAATATAGGTAGGCAATATAAATGTATTTTTTTTAATTTTTAAAAATACTTTCCAAGCAGAAAATCCCTTCTTTAGAACCCAGGGTATCTCATTTGTCCCAGAAAATAAGAGCTCAAAATGTTTAAGGTAGAATGTATATGTCTCAAAGTAGGACACCTATTTACATTAATACGCTGGTAAGAGCATACTAGACTTACTGTTGTTACACGGCGAGACCACGATGGACAGATTCTTTACCACTTCAACTCCTATGTTGAACCTTCAAGAAATGGGAAGATGAGTTATCCGAACATCTGTCCAGGTCATTAAGAATGAGTCTCTGGATAAGATGGATTAAAGCACTCTGTGAATGCTGTTGTTGTTGTTGTTGTTGTTATTTTTGATACACTTAAGGCATTCTGATAAAATAAATAGGTCACTATTTTAGAAAATGGTTTCCCTACATATGATGGGGGAATCTGGAAATCCAGGGTGCCATGTATCCTCCATATGCAATCAACCAAATCTACCTGTGCACCTGTGTATCTGGCTGGCTACTCATCCTTTCATTTTCAGCTCTCAGGCATATCCAACCTGACGCTTCATAAATCCCAAGTGAGAAATGTGGCCCAGCAACTTTGTAGAGCACAATGTCATGTCACAGTGTCCCAGGGTTGGATTGTCGTGTGCCAACTATTGCCTTTACCTTTGCCACCTGTAGTAAGTCGGGACCTCACCAAGCTTTTTTCTGGGAGAATGCTTCTCTAATTGAAGAGCCTCGCTCCTAGAGTTTCTGATTCTGTTGTTCCACATCAAATTCAAGAACTTGTTTTATTCCACTTCTTTGGTGAAGGGGAAGCTACAAGGCCGTTCATTACTCTGACAACACTAACCTAGGTTAGTATATTATCGTTTTGGTTCTCTGCTTGAGCCTAACCTATTTCATTATTCTGTGCAAAACCCTTATATGACTTTTCTTCAATGGCCTACAGAATAAACACCAGGGCACATACCACCTCCTATGCATATCCACCTCTCCAGCTTTGTCCTCACCAGCTTTCTGCTTTCCCAAGGCCTTTGGGTATCTGTTTTTCATAGTTGAATATCTCCTTGAGAGTAGGAATGAGGTCACACTCGTGTGCTATAATATTCCAAATGCCTAGCCTGGTAAGTACCACCTCCAGGCACATCAGTTCTAAAAACCCAACTGGTAACTGTATCGTATGAAATCAGATTTATTTGCTTAAGAATGAATTCTGGCTGGAGGAAGGTGGGACTCCGCCGAGTTAGAGCTGAGGGGGAGGGATGAACTGCAAAGCCAGTTCTGCAGAAACCTCCGAGAAAGAGAAAGGAGATATTGTCCAACACCAAAGAGGATCGATAGTCCCAAGAAAGGGGCTTTCAGGCCAACTGTGTATGACAGCCTAGCATTTAGTCTCCTCCATCTAACCCAGGTAAGGCTGAATGTAATAGGACCTGGCCATGCTGTCAATTTGGTTCCAAAAGCCAAATTTGAATCTGTCTTAAAAATAGGATTAAAGTATGTGTTGGTTGTATAAGTGTATTTATTTTAGTGTGTCATTTTATAATGATGTGTGTGTGTGTGCATTGTTTTAGAAAAGTGCTGTAATATTGCATAGAGAGTTTCCAGCCACTTGGGAACTTTGGATTTCCTGACACATCACCAGGAGACGATGTCAGGATGCGTCTTCCAATCCACGCTTGGTGAAGTTTACCTTAAGAGAGGGGAAAGTGTGGCCAGTGAGAAGGACAGAAATCATAAATGACCCATTCTCTGAGGATAAGAGATGGTTCAGAGATAGTCACCGCAAGAAAAGAGACTTCTTTCTATACCCCTATGATCATCTTTCCCCCTTTTAAATTTCTATTTGTAACTTTAATTTTTATTTTATATTATGTATGTAGGTGTTTTGAATATATATATATATATATATATATATATATATATATATATATATATATATTCCCATGGAGGCCAAAAAATTACATTGAATCCCCTGGATCTAGAGTTGTAGATTATTGTAAGCCGCCATGCGGGTCCTGAGAATTGAACACAGGTCCTATGAAGAACACTAAGTGCTCTTAACCACTGAGCCATCTCTCCAGCCCCATTATCATTATTTTTCAAATTAAAAATAAATATCTGAAAAGGCCGGAGGCCTCTTTTAGGACAGAGGACCTATAGGACAAAGCGTTCGGGGAGGAAACCAAAAGAAGGAGAGGGAGGGGGAGAAGTGGAATCTAATACAGAGGGAGAGTCAGTTGTGACCTACTCTCTTATGTCCCCGTGTTTGAACTGGATTTGAACTTGAATTTCCAGGGAGCTGTTCTGTCCAGTTGCTCTCCTGGACACATCATAAAAATAAGTCCTTCCAACAGCAGTAGTTCTTGGGCTGTGGAGCCGAAGGCTCTTCCAAGGAGTCATCGGGATGACAGCTGACCCAAGGACTTGCAAAGGCAACTCGTGAAATAGGTGTTCGGCTTGATTGACAAAGAGCAGAGCAACATGAGTGTGAAACAAGACGCTTGGTAAACAGGTTAGAGTCTGAGTTCCATCCTCAGAACTGTGCAGCCACAGGAATGGTTTTAAACACGGAAAAGTTCATATATATTAACAAATACGCATTTTGAGACATATATGCTTTGGTGTGGAGCAAAGATCGAGAGAAACATGGGTGAGGACAGACAGCAGCACCTGAGATCACTGGTACCGTCTAACAGAAGCTGGATGATAGCTCATCTATGAGAGACACCAGTGACAGACAGAAGAGAGTGAGTTCAGAGGTACAATTTCTAAGGGTTGACGATTGGTTGGATTAAAGCATAGAATAGGGATAGAGGAATGATCCTACTCATTTAGTTAATAGTGTGTGGGACAGTATTTCATGAATACATTATAGGCAGTACTGGCTCATAAAAAAGAAGTATTGAATCGGGAGTCACCATACACAGTGGGAAACTAGACGTCTATACTGTGTAGGGCACTTCATTAAAAAAAAAAAGAAGTATTGAATCTGGAATCACCATGCACAGTAAGAAACCAGACTCTATATTGTGTAAGGCAGGTCACTGTGGCTGCATGCCTTTTAGCCAGCAGTCCCAGTGGTCACCCCGAATGCCAGCTGAGCCAACTCTGGAGGATGGACCTAACTATAACTCAATCAAAACTGATCTGACAGCTTGGTGGGTCAGTGCTAATGAAGTCTACCTTCCTGTAGTCCTTAATGAACTTGAAGCTCCCGTTTACCTCCGGAAAAGGAGCTTCTCCTCAAGGCTGAGGTAGGAGATGTTACTGTTCTTGCTCGTCATGTGGGTCAGGGCCTCACAGGGAACACCCGGAAGCTTCAAGCAGTAGAAGGCTTCGTGATCTCGAGCATCCAGATATTGACACAGCTCCGCACTTGTGTTTAAGGTGAGGCCGCATTCAGTGAGGACAGGGGAGGTGCCATTAAGAAACTGGCCAGTGAAGATAATTTTGCCATAGCCTCGGTTCCTTGCTCTCCAGAGAGCTGACACCCCTTCACTGGGGTGCATGAGCAGGATAGACAGCGAGACCGGGCCCTCCCAGAACAGAGTGAAGCTGATGAGGTAGGTGCCATTGTTGAAGTCTGTCACCTTTCCAGAAGCGCCTGCCTTCAGGGCTGGGGAGGACATCCTGGCTCTTAGGAAATCCCCACCATACTCCTTCCTGTTACCAAAATAGTCCTTGGCCACCAGTAAGACGTTCAGCTGGTCTCCTACGCAGTAGGTACGCTGCGGGTTGTGAATGGTAGCTGTGCTCTGTTTGGCGCTGGTGGTGCTGCTATGGGTCTGGAAAGGTCTGGGTGGGATCTGCTGGTTTAGCTTCTCCAGGATTGCTGTGACTGCCAGCTCTGCCTCCACGGAGGCTGGTGTGTTCTTAAGCTCTTCCGAGTGCAAGAACTCCTTGAAGATGCTCCATCGTCTCAGAATGATGCGGTTGTTTAAGTGAACCATAAACTGAAGTATTGAAAAGGACACGTTTACTAACAGCAGTTAAGAGAGCTTGCTTTCACTATAAACTACTATGACCCATTTTGTGCCTTTTAGTAGAATGAAATGAGACACTAGTTCGAGTTAGTTTTCTGTTATGGAATGAGAGGGATTGATTTCCATGTAGTATGTCTACTACTGCTAGCAGATAGTTTCCTTAGGAATCATTGCCTTAAAATTGTGTGTGTGTGTGTGTTTTGTTATTGAATCTAATTTTGTTCACCTTCTCATCCTTTCGTCTATTTTTTTAAATGAAAATCATGTAAACATGTACAAAATCTGGAAAACAAAGCAAATATTTAAAATTAAGATCTGACCTAAATTCTATTTTATAGTGCTATATATTTCATGTTCCCTGCATTACATTTCATTTGTATTTTTACTACATTGTAATTATAGCAAACATAGTTTTATCATATTTTTTCAACTCTACTATAGACTATAACTACTTAAAGCTTGTTAAATAATTTTTGTGATCTTTATTTTTAGTGAGTTTGGCATATCCCATCAGGCAAACACCATGAACCATGAGTCCTACGATATTAGACAACCGGTTGTATCAGCTAGTTATTTTATATAACACTTGGATGTTTCTCAATTTTTCATGTATAGAATTACCTCTTTATGGTAGAGTCCTGGGTATGAAATTACCCAGTCATACATTACTGGAGTAAGTGCCAACCAGTCAAAAAGATGATATTTTGACTGCCAAGTATGTGTGTTCATCCTTCCTTCCTGTCTTCTTTTATTTTTTTCTTTCTTCCTTCCTTTCTGTGACAGGGTCTCTCTCTATAGCCCTGGATATACTGGAACTCCTTGTGTAGACCAGATTGGTCTTAACCTCACAGAGATCTGCCTGCTGCTGCCTCCCAAGTACTGCAATTAAAGGCATGTGCCATCATGCCCAGCTGCCAAATATATTCAAAGATAAGATTTTAAATTGTTGCCAGGCAGTGGTGGCCCATGCCTTTAATCCCAGCACTTGATTACACAGAAGTAATGGATTTCTGAGTTCCAGGAGAGCCAGGACTATACAGAGAAACCCAGTCTGGAAAAACTAAAAAACTAAAAAACTAAAAAACTAAAAAAAAAAAAAAAAAAAAAAAAAAAAAAAGATTTTAAATTGTCACCAACAACATATAAAACTAACCTTCATGTTACACCTGACTCATTGGTCATTGTAGTAAACAAATCAGAAGAGTTATAACTAATGACCTTTTTCTAGAATACCAAAAGAAAGATTTAATTAAATGAACTATTTACTTGCCAGTCAATAAATGCCATTTTAAGTATCTGAACGATGAATTAGGAGGAAATGGACCTCCCAGTTTCAAATCCTTTCAAGTCTCTCAAGCCTCCCCTGCCTACAGAGGCCTACATTTACCCAGCAAGTTAAAATGGTGCATAGGGGCCAGGTTCAGAAATCTACTTGTGTTTGTACATGTGGTTATTTGAGTTTTGCTTTTTAGTAGTCTCAACATTAATTGATGTCCCTCTGATGATTAGCTATGTTGAGGGTTTATATGCCTACTGATCATTCATATTTCTTCCTCTGAAAATGATCTACTCCAGCCCTCTATGTATTTTCTAGTACTATGGTTTACTTTCTTGCCACTGAGTTTTGAGTTTTTTATACATATGGACCCCTTTATCCAATGTACAGCTTGCAAATGTCTTCCCATGTGGTATGCTGCTTCCTTCCTCTGTAGATTGTTTTCTTGGCCACATGGGTTTAGGATGCAGTCCCATGTGTCTTAGCTTTTCACATCCCTTTGGAGTTTTATACAAAAATCTTTGCCAATAGCAGTGTCAAGAAACTACCCTTGTTTGCTTCTAACATTCGGTAATTTCAAACCTTGCCTCTTTGCCTCCTCTTGCATGAATTTTATGCATGATATTGAAAGGGGCCACTTATATTCTTATGCCTAGATTTTCAGTTTTCCCAATACAATTTCTTAGACTACCCTTCTTCCACTGTATATTCTTGGCATTGTGTAGTAGGACAGCTGGCAATAGTTGCATGGATTTGTTTCTGGACTCTCTAGTCTGTTTGGATGACTATCTTTTGTGGTAGATTTGGAGAGCAGAGGTGTAAATGCTTCCAGCTTTGTTATTCTGGAAGGTTCAGGGATTTCAATGATACTTTACAAATTTTATAGATTTTTATATTTCTATTAAAAAATAGCTTTGGAGTTCTGATCAATACTACATTGACTCTGTCCATGGTTTGGGGTCCTATGGAAGCTTTAAAGTTCATGCTTGTCCATGAACACACTCTAGTTTTCTACTCAGTGTACCTTCTTCAGTTTCTTCCATTAATGTTTTACAATGTTCAGTGTACTGGTCTTTTATCTATGTGGTTTAATATTCATGAGTTGTTGTCTTAAGTTCTTTAGTTTGTGGCTCATACACAGCCACAAGTATTGTGTATGTATGCTATATGTTGATTTGTATACCGTTTGTTTCCAAGGATCGTAGATGTATCTTTTTTTTCATACTCACCAATACATCTTACTCAATGTGACCAATCACTCTGTAATCCTCCTGTTACTTTCTCACCCTCTCTTCTACTAGGTAGTCATTTTTAAGAACTTGGTCCATAGTCTTCATCACTAATGTATGACCGTGGCTGTAGATCCTTCAGTGCCCACATCCCTTTGTGTCTAACCCGTTTCAGACCTACAGCAATACTCCCATTGTAAATTGGTTTCTATTCCCTAACCTAACTTAAAAACAACTGTACATTTTCTTTACTGTTTTATAATTCCTTCTATTGCATCATTTCCATAAGATTTAAAATCTGTTCAAGTATCTCTGTTACGTTTGTTTATGTGGGAGGCAGCATGTGCCACAGTACATACTTGGAGGTCAAAGAACAACTTCAGGAAATCAGTTCTTTCCTTCTACCATGTGGGTCTTGGGAGCAAACTCACATCATCAGGTTTGGACCTTGACTGACTGAGCCGCGTCCCACTGGCCCTCGAGCGTCTCCAATACTAAAGGAGCCAAGCCATTTGGAACACCTTCTTCTCTTTTAACTGTGGTCCTATTCTTTTGCCCATCCCACACTCCCACAAGTCAGGCATCTTGAGCGCTCTCTCCCATCCCTGTTGGCAGTCTCTCTGCCACCACGCATGCATTATTTGACTTAGTGTTTACTTTTTTACCTCATTATTGATGATGCTTTCTTCTCACTCCACAGCTCATTCATGGCAATGTCTCAGATTCCCACAGACTCAACTGTCTAACGCTTAATAAATCTTTTATTTTTAAGTCAGAAGATTTCTCAACAGCATATTTGTATATTTAATCATGTGTCTAAGGAAGACTTCCACTTAGATGATTTTAAAAGACCCTAAAGGTAAACACTCACATCTAAATGTATCCTTTGTCCTCCAATATTATTCCTCCTACTTTACTTCAGTAAGTGACAGCACCATCCATGAAGTGGTACAATCCTCATACACAGCGGCTGGTTAGCTCCAAGTCTTTACCTCCCACAGTCAATCAGACTTGCCTTCAATTCGTTAATTACTAAATGAGCCAACCTCTTTGAAGCTATGCCCCATTAAAAGATAATGGATGCCTATCCCTTCAAAGCCATGCTTCCTTTTTGTTATTCAACTAAACCGTGATGAAAAAATTTACAATGCACCAGCTAAAGTCACCAAGTCACTCTGATTCCTCTGTGTATGTGTGTGTGTGCAAATATTCTGTACACATTCATGTATGCATGTATATGTATGTGCAAATACATATGAAGGCCAGAAGTTAATATCAATTGTCTTCTTCAATGCTCTTCACCTTGTTCTTTGAAACAGGCTCTCTCTCTGAATCTGAAAACCACAGATTAAGCTAGACGATCTGGCCAGCAAGTCCCAGGCATCCTCCTGTCCTCTCAAGCTCTGGGATTACAAATGGATGCTACCACACGCCCTGCTTTGCCTTTTTTTTTTTTTTAATGACTATTGAGGAACCAAACTCAGGTCTTTGTGTTTACATGGCAAACACTTTACCAACTGAATCATTTCCCCAGACCTCTGGCCTTTTGAGGAAGCCTTGAGCTAAGCCTACCAATACATGTTCCTTTGTGGACTCTATCTGTGAATGAGCATACTCAGAAATGTGTCCAGCCTTACCTGCCACTTTCCTATAAGACTGTGTTTATGGCTCCCATATAAAATTCTCAGGCTTACTTTATTTAGAGAGAACATTGCTTTCCAAATAGCTTGGTACTTTTCTTATCTGCTGCAAATAGGTCTTCATTTACTTTCTTTTCTTTATGGTTTTGGATTTACAGATGTGTAAACCCACTGCCTTTGACTACAAAATTGGTGGCCCAGCTCAGATCATTTGCCTGAAGGCTCCTAGGCTTTTGATACTCAGTTCCTGTTGGAGAGGCCAGTGAACAATGGCGCTTTATCCTAGGCAATCTTTCCTCCTTGCACTAAGCGGATCCTGAGCCTATAAAGGAAGGGAAAGCCTCCTCAGGAAGACTAATTCACCATCCTGGCAAATGCTACCCTTCCGGATAATTGTTTAACCACTCTGACACTTTTATTCAGAAGTTTCCTTGAATCAGAAAGTAGTGTTGGAGTCATTAATGTACTCGTGGAGAAGGACCGTGTGTCTTGAAGTATGGGTGAGGGTTATTAGCAGATTTAGCAGATTGCATCGGACAACATTTAGGGATCTGGGGGAACTGGGAGAAAACTGTCCTGGTGGGTCTGCTCAAAGAAGGGTCTGCTCAGAGATGCTGCAAGAAGCCTCGGAGTAGACCTGGGAAGTCAAATGGAATCTGTCTTGGTTGCTGGTGGTTTCAGACTAGGGAGACTGAACGATGTTTCCACCTTGAAGACTTAAACCGAAGTCAAGGAGATTATGGTGGGTTTTTTTTTGTTGTTGTTGTTCTGTTCGATTTTCAAGTCTAAAGATACGAGAAGCATAATATTACAGTTCACATAGTCTGATATCCTTTGACAATGGATCAGATTCAAACTTCATACCCAAGTAAAGAAGTGTAAAACGTACATTCTAACAAACTCATTTCAACCTTAGTTCAGGAGGACTCCCTCTTGAGAAGCTGATTGCCCACACTTGGGCATCCCTCTTTTCTCGTAATTGCTGAAACTCCATTCTGTTTTCTAATGACTCATTCCAAAATTCTTTTCTGCTGCAAAGTCAAGAATCATGGCTTTTTCTGAAAAGAAGTCGCTAAAAAGAATTGAGCCTAAAGAGGCAGCAGAATAAAGCTCCCATTCCTGTTCCCTCCCCTCTCCCTGCCCCTGCCCTGTCCCTACCCCCATCCCCACACTACCCCCCTACCCTGCTCCTGTTCCTGCTCCCAGTATCTTTACAAGTGAGCCACACAAACACTGACCCTAACGCATGCTTATGAGGTTCTTTGACTCCTTCTTAGCCACTCTGCCCTGGCCTGCTCTGCTCTGTTCTGCTGGGTGAGCATCTTATCTTGCCTACTTTGCTTTGGTTTTCTGAAGCTCTCCACCCTGAGATCCTGTAGGGAGCAGAGGAAGTGTGTATTGTGGGTGAAGTGTGTATTTTGACACAGTCTAGTCTGTAGAGGGCTCTCAAACTAATTGGCTTGTGCTAATTAGTCAAGCCATTACCTACCTAGGCCAAGCTCAAGGGGGATGGCCAAATTTCCTGGCAAGTCCAAGTATCAGTGTCCATGAATAATTACTGTGTGCAAAGATTAGCAATGATAGCTTCCTCCTCCTGCATGTTTGAAGCTTGAGAACTGGCCTACAGAGACCTCCTACCAAGCCTAGCCTACCCCACTCTAGGCTGTACCCAATAAACATGCTGAGGTTCCAGGTTGCACTGGTAAGAATAGCTGTAGAGCAGTGGTGATGGAAACAGAAACCCACCCGATCCCAGATTCATTGTATGTCATGTCTGTCCTTTCTTCATTTCCCATTTCCCCAGCCAGGACCTTGGGTTGTGGCAAGACCCATTCCTGATATCATAATTGCTCTGTTGCATGCATGATAGCTTCTCAAGACTTTGTCAAGGTGGCCAGCTCTGGGGTGATGCCTAGTTAAGTGAACCTCATCTAGCAGCTCACTCTAGAATTCAAAACACACTAGGAATGGCTGCTTTGTGTGTAACATTCTTTACCCTCTCTCTTGACCTTGAGAGCTTCCTCCGGGTGCTCCTTGCTGGTCCTGTCCTGACTTCTTCCTGGAGACCAGGTTTTCTCTTTACATTTGGTTGCACTGTGGCCCCAAGTGACGGGTCAGTGCTCTTTTGTCAAGGCAGTTTCTAAGTGCTTGTTTTAGATGGACTCAAATCCTTAACAAATAGATCATCAAAATTGGTTCTCAAGAGGGGAGAAAAAAAAAAAACAGAGCTTTCTCCAAACCAGTATAGTATGTTTTACTAGCCCTTAGCTATTTAAGATAACAATGTTCGTGCCTTTTGCTTCAGAATACAAAGTTCTTTTATTAAAAAGTTTTCTCAGTTCTGGAAAGGAAAACAAAAACAAAAACAACAACAATGGTAAGAAAGACCAAAAGGAACCATAGAACTTAAAAAGATATATAAGAAAGTTATGGACATAAAACAATTTTGTTTAAAAATGCATTTAGATGAAAAAATGTTCGAGTGGTAGACTAGTAGTGTCCTTAAGTAAAGACTTACTTCAAAAGGAAACAGAAGAAATTAAGAACAAAAGCAGAAATTCCAAGTGTACTTCAGAAGGTCCAAAAAGGTTAGAAAAGAAAGGAAGGAAGGAAGGAAGGAAGGAAGGAAGGAAGGAAGGAAGGACGAAGGAAAGAAAGAAAGAAAGAAAGAAAGAAAGAAAGAAAGAAAGAAAGAAAGAAAGAAAGAAAGCAAGCAAGCAAGCTAAAACGTAAAGTGTAATTAATTATGTGTATGTGATTGAGCTGCTGTCAATGAATGTTATTTAAAACTTGCCAAGCTGGGTTTTACCCATACTTCTTATTACATTTCATCAGTCAGTCTACCCAGAATTGAGAAAAAGATACAAAAGCATACAGTGAGATGTGCCACCCCCCAATTTGCCCACTCCCTCATCCCCACCCCTGACACACACACACCGAGAGAGAGGAGAGAGAGAGAGAGAGAGAGAGGAGAGACAGAGAGAGAAAGAGAGAGAGAGGAGAGACAGAGACAGAGACAGAGAGAGAGGAGAGACAGAGACAGAGAGAATCAACTTTTGTCTTTTGGCGTCAACATAGAGATTAAAATAATAACAGTCCAAAGACCTGTGGCAAATGATTACAGGCAAGAAAAGAGTCCTACTTGACAGACTTGGCCCTGGGAAAGGGCTAAGGCCAGTAAGAACTTGTCTGTACCAAGAAAGCCCACAGAAGCAGGAAAGGATTCTAAAGGAACTGATGTTTGCCACAGCTTTGGGGAAACCAGAGATCTAGAAAGTAACTGTCCTCGGCCACCGTGGAGGGTAGGAGCACCTTGACCCCTTGGTAGGGTGGGGGTGCCTTGACTGTTCAGTAGGGTGGGGGTGGAGGGAACCGTGACCCCTCTGTAGGTGCAATGAGGGAAACCAGTGTGAGGGAGGATGTCTCGCCCTCCAACCACCAGCTCCCACCAAAGTCCAAAGTTTCCCAAGCTCCTGTAGAAAATCTCACTCAAGCAACCAGAGACCACCACAGAGATTCCTCTTGTAACTCTTGATATAGCAGATGAAAATGCCAATTTTCTTCTCACTAATAGAGCTTACAAAATGAATCTTTAGGATGATAAATATAGTTGTCTATACTTCAAAGCCAAAGGGAGTTATTACTGTCAGCCCCTGGACTTTAGAATTGCTTTGCATGGGATGGAAGTCCCAGATGGACTCTAAAGCTAAGATGCTGATGTTGAGCTGGTATCAGCTACAGGAGTGATCTGTGGCTTCCAAAACAGTTCCAATAATACTTCCCCCAAATTCATTGTAAGCTCATCTTACACATAAACAGAAGGAACAGATGACCCAGCAAGGATGTAGACTGACCAAAACTGCCTGGTAAACTCATGTTAACATGAGTTGTTTGGACCTTATGATTCATGGCACCCCAAAACCCAGGCATTGCTGTTCTAGTCACTTACATTTAATCGAATTAAAATGAGCACAAAGTCCATAATCTAAAAACTCATAAGGACTTGTCCATTCTGTCACTCTAATAAGCCAGGAGGAAGAAACAAGCCACTGCCTTTCCTTAACCTAGGACACCATGGGACAGGTTCATCCTGAGGAACAGAGAGACAATTAGAATTTACACTAACAATCACCACGGAACAGATAATGTCTGATGTTTGCTGATACTGTCTCAGGATGAATGGGAAAAATTGACAAGGCCATATTCTTATCTTCCTGGATTTGGGTTTGTTTTGTTTTGTTTTTATTTTGCTTGTTTTTTATCTTCATTTTTTGTTTTGTTTTGTTTTGTTTTGTTTTGTTTGGGGGGTGTTTTGTTTTAACACAAGGGAATCTCTCTCTCTCTCTCTCTTTTTTTTTTTTTTTTTTTTTTTTTTTTTTTTGGTATTTTTGAGACAGGGTTGCTCTGTGTAGCCCTGGCTGTCCTGGAACTCACTCTGTAGGCCAGGCTGGCCTCGAACTCAGAAATCTGCCTGCCTCTGCCTCCCAGGTGCTGGGATTAAAGGTGTGTGCCACCACTGCCCGGCTGGGAATCTCATTCTTAAATTCAAAAACCAATGGCCACTTGGTATTCTGACAGTCTCATGAGGTAGATCTGAGTCACAATGAAAGTAGAAATGCTATGTATATAAACCTGACCCTAAACATGACTACTGTACACTACACAGTGCGTCATACGGGAAGGTGGGGATATGCTAATAACAGCGTTATCCACAAAGCCTCCTTCTGGCCCAACTCTCCTGTTTCTCTGGATCCCCTCTCCCACTCCCCATCCCCTGCAGCTCTGTTCTGCTTGGGGCAAACAGAAAAGAGAAGCTTGACCGTTTGCTGGCTGAGGAGGGGAAGACTGACAGACAAACAGGTAAAAGTTCACTTTGCTAAAAGGTGTTCCTGGCCAATTACTAAATTTTCCCATAGTTCAATTCATTAGGAAAAATAAGACACCTGATCCAAGCAGCTCAGGTTTAAAGAAGACCACACAGCTAACCTAATTGAGCATATTGCTGGTGATACAACATTCTGATGGGGCCAACATTACCCATCAAAGAGCAGCATTGGGCAGAAGCTTGCTGCTGTCTGGGGCCCTGGACCTCAGAGTCTTGCCACCAGCCTAGGTTGCATGAAAGATCCTAACATTCTGAGGTACATACTGAGCTCACAGTAAGACACATACACAATCAAGAGCAGGTTACATCTTCTCAGCACAGTCTCCTACAGAGGCAAGTCCCCACCCTGTGAGCTAAGAAGTTGGGTCTATGTTAAAATCTGAAGGGAGGAGGATCCCTTCTGCCTCAGATTAACACAATCTGATAGTACCCTATTTGGTTTTACTAATTACTTAATCCCAGAGTCGAGATGGAACAGAAATGAGAGGATTCAAGTGAGCCCACAAATGTCTGCTTCTGCGGACTGGGGTCATGGCTCACATAGAAGCCTTTAAGAAGTCATGTGGGTACAGCAAAGACTTCCTCTGCCCACATGTTTGCTCTGCCCCCCCACTCTCTCTCTTTTTCTGTATGTGTGTGTGTGTAAGTCTGTATAAGTGTTTGTGTGTGTGTGCGAGTGTGAGTGTGAGTGTGTTCATTATGTGTATGCACATATGTACACACATGCACATGTGACATATGTGTACAGAGATAATAGATTAATCTTGCCTGTCAGCTCTCCCTACGCCTTGTTTTGAGACAGGGTCTCTTTTATTGTTCACCATTCCATACACTAGACTAGCTGGGTCATGGGCTGCTAGGGTTCTCCTGTCTCTGCCTCCCATCTCCCTGTAGGAGTGCTGGGATTACAGACATGCATTACAGACATGAACTGCTACAATGCCAGCTTTATATGGGTCCTGAAGATTGGAACTCAGGGTCTCATGCTTACAGAGCAAGCACTTTGCCCACTAAGCCGTCAACTCCCCAGCCCCTGTTAATATAGTTTTAATCTCCTACCTGCTTATGCTCTTTCATGTCTTACTAGAAACATAAAACATATTCAGTGCGGTTGTGCTCTAACTAATAAGATTAACATGGTACTGTAAAGAAGATAAAAAACAAACAACTCTTTTTGTCTTGCTCATTTCATTGGCAGTCTATTTCTTATCCCATGTATGATGGCTATTCTTAGTATTCAATTCAACTACATCTGGAATTAACTAAAACCTAATGGTGCTAGGTATACCTGTGAGGGATTTTTTTTCCTTAATTAAATCATTTGGAGTAGGAAGACCCATTTCTAATGTGGATCTTTGAGGTGGGAAGATCCATTTTTAATCTGGATCTTTTGATCTGAGCCATGCCTTCTGATGGCAGCTTACATAAGGGAAATGGAAGAAGGATGCTTGTTCTCTCCCTGCTTGCTCTTGCTCTGGAGAGCAAATCTGTTCTTGCACTGGCATTAGAGCCTATTTCTTTGTGATTTCAGCATATACTGAAGGCCAGCTGAGACATCCAGCCTCATAGACTGGATAACTACTGGATTCTTGAACCTTCCATTGGTAGATAGCCATTGTTGGACTGTCTGGAAGCCTGTAAATCCATTATAGTAAAGATAGGTTCTATCATCTATCTTTACTATATCATCTATCTTGATAGATAGATGATAGAATGTTAGATAGATAGATAGATAGATAGATAGATGAATAATAAATAGATAGATGAATAATAGATAGAAAGATAGATAGATAGATGAATAATAGATAGATAGATGAATAATAGATAGATAGATGAATAATAGATAGATAGATAGATAGATGAATAATAGATAGATTGAAAGATAGAAAGATAGATGAATAATAGATGAATGATAGATGATAGATAGATAGATAGATAGATAGATAGATAGATAGATAGATAGATAGATAGATAGATAGATGGATGATAAATTGATTCTATAAGTTCTGTTTCTCTAGAGAACCCTAATACATCAGGGTACTGGGTTTTTTCTTTTGTTTTGAGATAGATTTGTCATGTAACCCAATCTAGTATCAAATTAACTGTGTATAGTAACCAAGGCTGGTTGCAAATTTATTAAGTAGCTGAGACTTAGTCTCAAGTGCATGATCTTCCTGTTTCATACTCCAGAATGCTGGAATTACAGGTGTTTTCCATATCACGCCACTCAGTTACTACAAGACAACACTAGGGGCAAACTCCTCTGCTTACAGAGGAGAGAGCTCCCATCTGCTCTAAAGGACTGCAGGCACCTTCAAAGTTGTTTGTTCCCTTAAAGAAGCTTCTGAGAAATCAGCCAGGGTCACCAAGTCAGTCTGACTCTTTCCTAAAGGTAGAGTGGAGTAGACATAACCTATTACAATGTTAAACTGCACAAGCCCAGAGGTGGTCATGTCCACCATCTTTCCTTTTTGGGTACCTGACCTAGGACCTACATTGATCATGCTCAGAAATGTTCATCTTAAACTGGGGAAATCCAAGACTGTGCCTGCATCTGCACGGACTTTTCTGTCTAAATAAGGATAGGCTCCTCAAATAAGATCCTCACGTGCCCGTGGTTCTGAGAGAACCTCGCCTTGCAAGCAATGCCAGCATATCCTTACTTGCAACAGGTATTTCTTTCTCCACTCTTTTATGGCTGGGTTGTACTTTTTATCTCTGTAATTGCCAAAATGTGAGCCTGTAGCGCTTGGTTACAAATCCTGCCTTAAATTGGTTGACTTTTCTCCCTTCTGGTGCCTTCTCTCAGATCATTGTGACTTCTTACCTGGGTCAGATCACAAACACACAGACACACACACACACAGACACACACACACACACACAGACACACACACACACACACACACAAACAAACACACCAAAAACAAACAAACAAAAAACCAACTTTCTTTACGTTTTCTTTACTTTGTTACTAAGAAGTTATTTGTCTAGCATCTGTTATGGGTCTGACCTAGGCTTAAGGCACCAAGTATGTTAGCAGAGATAAGCCGGCAATCAACGGTTGTAATGAGTTGTTAAATCCTACAGTACTGTAGTAGCAAGCAAAAGGTATTGTGGAAAAGAAGTCAGATCGAGAAAGAGAAATGCAGAAGTGGAGAGGGAGCTGTACTGGCCCTGTCAGTGTCAAGAAGATAACATCTGAGCAATCAGATGGCTGGGGAGAGGAGAGATGGGGAGTCCAGCCAAATAAGACTGCAGAGAGGGAAAAATCCAAGCAACACTAAGTGAACTATACAAAGAATAACAAAACCTCTGTGATGGAGGAAGGGGACTGAAACAGATATGGTTGGTTGATAACCTCTGAGGCTGTAGGAGGAGATAATGTTGAGGCAAGTGGCAATGCCAAGCAGTAAGGAGAGATACAAATTCATCTGCCTCTAAAGAAACAAGAACTGCCAATGCACCTATACTGTGCAAGGGACCAGTGTCCAATAAAGACCCTTCTTACAGTGCCTTGGTAAGAGGATAGCACTGGTAACATTTTACTTTTTGTGATTAGGAAGGGTAGCTTTCAAGTGAAGCCACTCTGATCCTCCACGGGAAATTAAAGACTAGGAAACAATTCTTACCTCTGTGTGGTCTTTTGAAGTCATGAAGACAACCCAGAAAGCAAAGATAATTAACACTATCAGGAACAGTTTCTGAGCTGAGGCATTTGGAAGCGAAGAGAGCAGTATCCTAGGAGTGAGGAGAGGAGAAATCATCACAGGTTAAAGAGAAAAAAATAAAAACAAAAACAAAAACAAAACGGCCTGGCTCCACTGAGAGCCTCCGGTGCTCCTCTGTTGTTTCAGAGTGGGATCTCTTGGGATTTTGCCAAGTCACTATTGAAAATCAGATAGGAAGCTTTTCCTTGAGGCAAGGGAACAAAAGAGGTTGGGAGACTGCAGGTTTCTGACTCAGGAGAGATTTCTGGGATGTGCCAGAACAGATCTGGAAGTTTTTCTTGTAGTCAGGACTTTGTGTGGCCGGTCAGATCAAGCCGCAATTATTTACACAGAAAATCTCCTTCCCTGAAATTCTCCCATGGTCCTGCTCATCTGATGAGCGTCTCCCTGGTGCAGGAATCAACCTCTCGTTTATTTATTCCATTTAAAAAGCAGATTCCTTCCACCCCAGGTTATATCTTTTTATGTCACAATAGCTGATCAACCATTTCTCCCAAATAACAGCGGTTTCAGAAAAACTCAGTGTTGAATGGCCAAAGTTTGCATCTGACTTTTTTTTTAAACTCACAATCTCGATAAAAGAAAGGAACTAAATTCCAACAGTGTTCCTCTTCCTCAAAAGATTTTTTGTTGTTGTTGTTGTTGTTGCTGTTGTTTTGTTTTTTGTTTTTCTGGATTCACAGTGACTGGAGGACCTCCACTCAACACATCTCCACATACATACACATATTATTCATACAGAGTTGGCATAAGTCAACACTTGTCCTTACTACTATACATGAAGCAATAATTTTCCCTGGCTATTCTACATGGTCCCGTGCCATTCTTTCCAACTTTAAGGTATTTTCAAGCCCGTCTCACATAACTTTGCAATCCCCTGCAGCAAAGCCCCAGCTAGTCAGAAGCCCTCCCGCTGGCCCCCGTAGCGAAGCCAGTCGGGAAGATCAGAAAGTACATACCTAGGACTAAGCATCCTCCTCATGGTCTCATGCTCTCCTCCAGCACTTAGAGCTATCTAGAGAGGCTCCTCGGTGCATGGGCTCTTTACCTTTCTTTCAGCGTTGGAGTTTCTATATAAAGCTTCAAAGATCAAAAGCTGACCTTCGATTTGTAGGCACAGTGCCATTGCAAAGATCGCCAACCTTAGTAGCCTGTTCCTGTTCACCACGAATCGGGAGGAAGCTCTGGAGTTGGCTTTTAGAGAGGTTGTGATGGCAGGATATGGAGGGCCAGCTTTTCGTCACTTCCAGACAGACTTTCCATGCTTATGACTGATAGTGTTCCCCCCACCACCCCACCCACCACTGCTTCTGATAGTGCTCCACCTCACCCCATCCCACTGCTGTTTATGATAGTGCTCCACCCCACCCCACCACTGCTTATGATAGTGCTCCCTTACCCCACCACTCCACCCTCTCCTCAGGTTTGTTCCAACCGTCCAGTCAGTCCGTAGTCCCTACCTCCAAGACAGCAAAAGTATCCAAACTACTGGGAAGAAAACAAAGCAAGCCCTGGACCACAGGACTGCTTCGGAGTTATGCATCTCATTCCTGGCAGGATTTCAAGAACTTTCTTTGTAAGCTTCTTCCTTCTAAACTTTTATAGATGCCTCAAACATTCCAACAATTTCAATAAAATCTGAGGCCACAAGTAGAGCGTCCACAGATCCCAATCTCACCATAACCTGTGTGATGTGACAACTGTGGCAGGCAGAGGTGACACGACCCCAGGAATGCTAAGCAGCCACAGAGAGAGCTACCTGTCAGGGGACATTGTACCACCACAGGACATGGGACCAAATGTGGATACAATCTATGCTCTTTAAGAGGATGATCCACATATAAATCTCTTTGTATAAAGATACAGATCTAGATACAGTTATATACATGCCTGCATGTATCGAACATATACATATAAATATAAATGCATATAGCATGTGTTCATTTACAACTATGCCAGTTCTTCTAGGCACGTGACCGTGTGACCGTATATGCATCAGTGGCTATGATCACAGCACACTCAAAACATGCATAGAGGTTTAGAAGATAATTTGGGGAAATGAAGAAAAGCTGTCGATCCTGTCAACCCTCCCCATCCATGTTCTCATCCACTGTCATGTGCTTTATGAAGTATGGGAACTACAGCCAAACACCACCTTACACTGCCACTCCAGTCAACAGCTTCCAATCATAAGACTATATCATCTGATGAGGTTGTGCCTGTCTTCCTGTGAACATACTATGATGTTCACACGTGACAGTCACATGCTTCTCAGAACATCAATCACGTTTAAGTGAAGGATAGCTATATGGTAGCAGCCACAGGGCTCTTTTTGCCAGCCTCATTACAGTACAGTTGACAAAGATTATATATTTACATTGTACAAAATGATGCCATGATATATATGCATATATATATATGACTAAATAAACACTAAAGTAAAATTAAGACAGTCTCATAGTTCATTTTATTAATATGATAAGAACATTTCTCAGTTACATTTTATTGATGTGATAAGACCTATTCTCAAGGTTTCAGGGTGAATGAACTCTGTAGTACAGCTCCCAGTGGTGGTACCATATGACCAAATCATCTGGTGATGCCATAGCTATCTTACTGTGTATAAGTACATACTATGGTGCTCACACAGGCACCTATGTGATTTTCATAGTTTAGCTTTCTCGACTGCTGCAGTGAACATGAGAAGACAAACATCTCCTAGGTGCAACACCTGTAATGCCTTTGCATACGTACCCAGCAGCTCAGTCGCTGCGTCATAAGGTAGTTGCTTCTCATTTTCTGACAAACTGCCATACTTCATTCCTACTAGCACATGAATAGAAGTCTCCTTCCTTCCTGTCCTTACAAAAGCCTTTGTGACACAGGGACAATCTTTAGCCATATCTCTTCATCGGTTGTTTGACATTATTTCTTTCCTAATCTTTGGCAGAATTTATTGATGAAACCATTTAATCCTAGGCTTGTCTTGGCTGAGTTTTATTATTATTATTATTATTATTATTATTATTATTATTATTATTATTATTATTATTTGTTTTCTATGGGTAGGTTTTGCATGCATGTCTGGGCTCCACATGTATACAGTACCCACAAAGGCCAGAAGGAGGGATCCAGTCCCCAGAACTAGAGTTACAAATGGATGAGTTACTGTGTGGGTCCTGGGAATCAAACAAGTCTCTGGAGGAGCAGCAAGTCCTATTGACCCCTGAGCCATCTCTCCGGCCCTGCTGGGAGGGTTTTCATTCCCATGTAAGCTTCTCACCTAGTGCGGCTCTATTCAGACTTTCTGATTTGGTCTGGGTTGTTTGTGTGTTTCTAGAACTTTGTCCATTTCTTAGACAATAGCAAACGTGCTGACGTACAGCTATTTACAATAATCTCTCCTGTGGTGTTTCATTTTATCTGCTGAAATGTCCTTTTCTTTTATGATTAATTAGTTAGATTACGATGGTCAAATAGACCTCCTTTCTCTGCATCTCATTATCACCCTCTGTAATTGGTCTGTTGGAATGGGTGGCCAAGCTTAAGCTGTTAGAACTACCCAGGCTTGGACCTGAGGTCTTCAGTGGCATTAGTATAATAGCTCTCACAAGCAGGAGCAGGAAACAGACTGACAAATCCATCCCTCCCCCTCAGCCTGAAGTCTCACTATAACGTTCTTAGGGCACAGATCCTAATGAAGAAACAGATAAAGTCCACGCCGTCCCTGCTCCAGAATCACAAAAGCAGATGGTAGCTTGGTGTGAAAGAGTAACAGCTCAACAACAGGCACGCTATTGACCTGGTGAGATTTACTCAGACTTTATTTACTTATTGAATATATTTGAAGTTCTGTGGACTGAACTTAGAGCCTTGCATGTGCTGGGAAATCATTTTATTACTGAGAGAGACCCCGCCCCCATGTTGTCATTTCTTTGAGGATGAGGGTGGCATATGTAGGTAATGTTTGTGCATATGTATGTGTATGTTTGAATGTATATGTTCATATGAGTCTCTCTCTCTCTCTCTCTCTCTCTCTCTCTCTCTCTCTCTCTCTCTGTGTGTGTGTGTGTGTGTGTGTGTGTACATGCCTGTATGTGTGCACTTGCATGTGGAGGCCTGAGTTTGACATTGGGTGTGTTTCTCAGTTGTTTTCCACATGGAGACAGAATCTCTCAGTATAAATAGGAGCTTACCAGTTTGTCTAGTCTAGCTACCCACCATGTCCCCTGAGTGCCAGGATTATAGGTAGTGGCCATACCTATCAGCTCTACATGGGTTCTGGGGATCAAAGTTCAGTCCTTATGCTGTGTGGCAAGTGCCTTAGCCTTCAGATTTTCCCCAGCCCTCATGGGTCATTTCTAAGAATAATTTCCAGAGCCAGGCAGTGGTGGTGCACACCTTATAATCTCAGCACTCGGGGGGGCAGAGGCAGGTGGATCTTTGTGAGTTCCGGGCCAGCCTGGTCTACAGAGCAAGTTCCAGGACAGCCAGAGCTGATACACAGAGAAACCCTGTCTCAAAAACTACAAACCATAAACCACAACCAAAAACCAAACCAAACCAAAACAAAACAAACAAAGGAAAGAAGAAATTGTCCAGAATCCCCTCCCTCCTGGTTCAATCTGGGGCTCTTTTGCTGCTTGCTCAGAGAACCTTTCTTATCATCTCCACAGGTTTTGCATTCATTGACTCGTGTATATGTATCTCTAAAGCAAGATCTGTATCTTTTATTTTTTTATAATCTTTGTGTATCTAAACTTGTGTAGTTCAGTCGTTTAAACATTGTCTCACAGTATGTGTGGTTGAGAATTAAGCATTGGCTTAGCTGAATACCTACCTATGCCTCCCTATCTTTCATGAGGTTCCTACCAAGATGGCGGCTGCAAGTGGCCCTCCCCTCAGCCCTTGGCTAGTGCAGGGAACCTGTTTTCTCCGATGTCTGTTTCTTGGGGAGGTTTCTTGGCTGTATGTTTTAGTAAGAGGTATCAGTCCCTCTTGATGATATGAATGTCTCCACGGGCTGCATCTGCACAGCTCCATGAACATCTTCACAATGGCCAACGGGCTTCTTCCCCCGAGAGCTACCAAGGACAAAGCCAGGAGAAACTGCAGTTCTTTTTAGGACTGACCCGCACACATCAGCCCCATCAAACTGCCCTGGTTAGAAGCACTACTCAAAAGAAAAGAGATACAACTATAGAGAAGTTTAAAGAATTTATGAACATCTCTTAAGAGTGGCTTTTAAATGAACTGCTTTTTGGAAGTATACTATATCAGAAGTAAGCCGCAAATCATTGTTTTAGGAGAAATGTGTCCAGTTATTAAGTATGACTACATTATAAAATTTGGTTTTATATGTACTATGTTATTCTTGTTTGGTTTTTAATTATAAACTAAAGATATATTAGAAAAGTTCATAAAGACTTCTCTAGGTTCCTAAAACAAAACAAAACAAAATACCAGTCCCCGAACTTTCTGTCAGTTATGATCTAACATCATGAACATGGTCTTTGATATTTAAATACCTCACTGGACCATATGGTCATCAGTGCACATGTAGAATAGAGCAATATGAGGCACATAATAAATGCTCAATAAAGTTTTATTGAATAAATAAAAAAAAGAGGAAACACGGGGCTAAACTGTTCATTAGCACTCTTTCTAAGTACTGTGTGTACTGAGTGTGACCTATGTATGGGTGGGTAGGGGTGCGTCTTATGTACCTGTACTTCATATAGAGGCACACTGTGAACCAAAGGTAGCGTTTGTTTTCATAATTGGCTCTCTTGACAATTAGGATTTAAATTAGAATTTATTTCCATCAAAGGCTTAAATACAAGAAGACATAAATACCGTAAGAATATTTCAAGACAAGTTGATGCTATTCTAAGTGTATATGGATTTCTTGGACACATACACCAGCAATGTTTGTCTTTAAGAGCGCTCGCTCGAGACGTTAACTTTTCACACCGTGGCTGAGTTCTCATCACAGAACCAAAGGCCAAAGTGATCGATGGTGTTGTTTAAGGCCCTTGGCTTCTCCCAAACACTGAAACGAGCTTTTGTTTGTTTTGTTTTCTTAATGGATTACAATCTTGGCTGATGACTGACAGTCTTTTAGAAATAATTGGGTCATAAGGACTCTTTGGGTTGAACTATGAATTAATTCTTTATTCGGTGGCATTATTGAGAAAAGGAGCCTAATTGGAAGAGAAGTAGGTCACAGGGGACTTGCCTGGAATGATATAGCTTGTCACTAGATATACTCATTCCTGCTTATCCTCTCTCTCTCTCTCTCTCTCTCTCTCTCTCTCTCTCTCTCTCTCTCTCTCTCTCTCTCTCCATCCCTTCAACCCACTTCAAATATAAGAGCAATTACAGAGACATGAGAACTTTCACTGTTGAAAGAAAGAAAAATCACACAGCTCAATTTCGCAAGAACCATTGAACCACAGAGAGTGCTACCATGTCCAGGAAAATGACATCATGTAAAGGAATGAGTCTGCTGCAAAGAAGTATGATATGTAGGCTTCAGAAAGCAAAATAGGACTGGCAAGGTGGCTCAGAGGATAAAGATGCTTTCTACCAAAACGTAAGACCTGATTATTTTGTCCCTGGGATCCACACGTTGAGAGAATCTCCTTCCAGTTGTCCTCTGATCTAAATACACTGCTGTGATGTGTAAACACACATGTATACACACACACATACACATATACATGTGTATGTGTGTGTGTATGCGTACATGTGTTTAGGGCAAATTGGAGAAATGCATCAAGATCTAATGAAGAAGATGGATCCCATGGAAAGAATGGAAGAGCTATCTGAAGAGGTGGAAGAGAATTTAGAAGTCTCGAAGAGGTGCTCAGCAGCCAAAGATTGGAACGGCTGAGAGGGTCTTCCTAAGATGCAGAGTAGGATGTCTAAGGTCAAGGCGTTAGGATGAGGATGTGAGTTCCTCTCCTGACCCTGCTACTTGCTCAGTCTCTTTGGTTGTAAAATAAAAGTCATAACATAGGCGTGCTGGCGCGTCACATAGGCAAATGTCTTAGTCCAAGCCAAGGTCAAATTACATAGCAAGGGTTCAATAAATGGTAGTTTAGACCAGTTTGGGCCCTGTGTTATAAAAAGAGCGCTTTTCAGGAAGGGACCTCTATCCTCCACTGTCCAACTCTTGGTCTGAGCTCCTGGAATCTGGCCTTTACTTCATCTCTGGACATTTGCCACCTACACACTGTGTTTAAGTGACTCCAGTTAGAAATTCTTCTAATCTACTAGCCTGTATCCAACCTACGCTGACTCTCACAATCTGTCCTGGCTGGCTCTTCATGTCCTGTCCTCCAGATACTTGATGTCACCTACGTGGGCTTCTGAGAAGCTGTAGAAATCACTCTGAAAGTCAGTGTCCCTCTTGTGCTTTCAGATCCTCAGATTTTTATGAGATTTTTATTTTTAATAGATTTTTAAACTTTTGTTTGTTTGTTTATCTTACATATGTGAATGTTTTGCTTGAATTTGTGTCTGTGTGCCCGGTGCCTTTGGAGGTCAAGAAAGGACATTGGATAGCCTGGGACTGGAATTACAGGTGGTTGTGAGCCACCATGTGGGTGCTGTGAATTAAATGCAAATCCTCTGGGGGAGCAGTCAGAGCTTTTAGCCACCGGAGCCATCTCTTCAGCCCTGTGATTTGCATTCTTTTTCTTTTTCCTTTTCTTTTTCTTTTTCTTTTTCTTTTTTTTTTCCCCTTGAGACAGGGTTTCTCTGTGTAGCCCTGGCTGTCCTGGAACTCATTCTGTAGACCAGGCTGGTCTCGAACTCAGAAATCTGCCTGCCTCTGCCTCCTGAGTGCTGGGATTAAAGGCCTACACCACCACTGCCCGGCTTGTGTTTTTCATTAACACCAATACATCAAGTACTGCCTTAAGTACAGCTTTGACAAGGTATGTCTTCTGGGAGAATAGAAACTACAAACATTTGAACTTTGGGCAGTTTCTGGATTTACATCATGGCTAATTGATTCTGGATAGGCAATTAGAGACATTGTCAGGGGAAGCTGGAATTTTATTTTGCGTGTGTGTAGTTTTTAACTTTTAACAGTATGCATTTATTGTGTGTGCATTTGGATGTGAGGGGATAACTTGTGGGAGCCAGTTCTTTCCTTCCATCATGTGGGTCCCAGGGATCAAACTCAGGTAGCCAGGCATGGCAGAAAGCGCCTTTAGCACGGAATCATTTCCTTGAGGCTGTTTTGTTTTTCGATCTGGGATCTCAGATAGCCCAGGCTGATCCAAACTTGCTATGTGGTGGAGGCTGATCTCTGATCCTTCTGCCTCTACCTTCTCAGTGCTGAGATTACAACTATGCACAACCATGCTTGGTTCAAACTGTTCATCATAAAAATGAGTGAGAGAATATTTTATAGATGTGCAAAATAATATTTAAATTTTATCCCAAATAGACATTTTCTATATCTTCCAAGATGATGCCATGATCATGCAAAGTGAGAAATCATGAGAAAAGCTGTTCATCTATGATGAAACTCTTGTTTAGGCTTTGTGTGGCAAACAGAAACATAAGCTGAGAGATGCTGTCATCAGCTGACATGCACACAATGTGTGTGGCTGTTACTTTGGGAATGGGGGCTTCCAGGGTCCCTTTCCTCAGTGTTTTCAGAATAGACTCACAGGAAACATGTGTGGAAAATAACACAGCCAAGTTTTCTTAAGTCAATTTACCAAAGTGAAAATTATAGGACATAAAATTGACATTTTATTATAGTTTCATGATGTTTGACAAGAATGTAGCCATGCCAGAGCAAAGCTATTGAGTAATCCACCTTCTAAAATATCTCTTTGTTTGTGACAACCCCCAGTCCTCACTCCCAGCTCCTGGCAACCCGCTTCATTGATTTTTCTGTTTTCCATTTTAGTTTATGTTCTTTTTCTTAACATCTGTGATTGAGATCCTATTTAATTCATGTATATCTTTTTACTGTTTAGTATTTCTTCCTATGGGTGTGTCCTGATCATTAACTCGGTTGGAGTGATTTGGAATTATCTGTTGTTTGAGGCAGTTGGGCATATAACTGTTCTAAGTACTCATGTGCAGGGTTTTAGCTGAAGCGAAATTTGTGTTCTTAGGATTATGATGACTTAAGACAAGTCTATTTTAACACTATTTACACTACAAGAAATTCAAAATGTCTCTCAAAGTCTCTGTTTTTCTGTCTGCTCCCTGCAGTTTTTTGTTTTGTTTTGTTTTGTTTTGTTTTTTTAAACAAGAACTCTACTAGAGCACTACCACAGCACTTGGCTCTCTGAGACAGACTCTCCATAAGCACTCCAGGCTGGCTTCACACTCTCAATGCCCCTGTCTCTGCCTCCTGGGAGCTGGGTTTCAAGGTTTATGCCAGCATACAGACTGGGAGCTGATATTCTAATAGGTGTATAATCTCACTGTGACTCCTCTATTGTAAATGGATACTGGATGTCTTTTGAAATTCATCTTTTCTGCTAAAAAGTAGGTTCCATTATTATATTTCACACATTAACCTTTAACTGCTCTTTCTTGTCCCCTCCTCCTCCTCACACTCATCTCCTTCTTTCACACCCAAATTGGTGTGTGTGTGCACGTGAGTGCTTGCGTGCACACTCCACACGTGAGATGAACGTGCGATGGTTTTCCTTTTCTTTCTTTCTTTTATTCCCTCCTCTACCCCTTTAGATCTTTTCCTGTCCCTTAAGATTCCTCCTGCCATCTTGATATTTTCATTGTTATGTGTATCGTCTTACTATGTATATCTTCTTTAATGAGATATTTTTAAATATCTTCTCTTTTTTAACTCGGGTCATTTCATTATTGTTGAATGTTTGGTAGGATATACATCTTCAAGTCTTGGAGAAAGTATCTGTTCACGGCAGTAATTTAAAAAAGCAAATTGTAACTGGCTTTTTGTTTTTTAATCGGGCTCTTGACTCTCCCATCCTGATCCTCAACTTTCTACATAGTCAAAGATGGCCTTAAACTTCTGATCCTCCTGTCTCCATCTTCCAAATACTGGGATGCACCAACACCACTTTAAGCAGTGCTGGGGCTTGAACTCAGGACTACACTCATGCTAGGAAAGCCTTTTACCCACTGAGTTACATTCCCAACCCCAAAGCTTTTACCTCTGTTAAAGTCCAAATTGTCAACTTGTTTTATACTAATAGTGTCATATCAAGGAAATCTTTGCATAATCCAAAACCACAAGGATTTTCTTCTAGTTTTGCTACTGGATTGCTTTCTGTTTTGCATTTAAGTTTATGATGCATGTTGAGTTGAGTCTTCTGTATGGGAAACACAGGTCAAGTTTAATGTTCTTTTTTACGTATAGATGCCCAAATTTCCAGCATATTTTCTTGAAAAGACAGATTTTCTCCATTAAACTATGTGTCTGCTATTATCAAGAATCTGTTGCTCATGCACGTGTGCACGAGTATCTGGAACCTCTAATCCTCTTACCGAGTCATGCCTGCCTTCCCACCAACACCATGTTATCCTAGTTACTACAGCTCTATGGGAAGTCTTAAGATCAGGTGCTGTGAGCCTATACAGCAGGTCCTTCAAGAGCCTCAGCCAATCCAGAAGATCCCTAGCGCAATTGATTCTAGGACAAAACACACATAGAATGTCATGTCCTGAGTCAAGGAAAGAGATGAACAACTTAAGATTATGTCCTCATTTCTTCTGGGAACAACAATTACATTCAATGACCCACTAGCTCTAAGAAATAAAATCCAGAGTTAAGTGCGTTGGAGGTTCCTCAGCTACAGTGTGACAGGGGTCTGCTCAGACTCAGTTCAAACAGCTACCCAGAGTATCAGTCAAGTGGCTTATTGCAGATGCTGGGTTTCCAGTGTCCTCACTTTGTCTGGCTTAGTGACAGTCTTTTGTCTCAGCACTGTGAGACTAGGGACCTTCACAGAGTCTGCGAGCATTGTCCTTCCGTCTCAAAACCAGGCCTTCTACTTCCTTGGCCTTTCTACGTGAGTCACAGATTCAGGATATTTATTCCTGTAACAAAGCACCCTCCCTGCTGGGTTTCAAATTGGATTTTATTGAGTCTGTAGGTTAATCTGGGCAGAACTGATGTCATACTAACATCCAACCTCCCCACACATGAGCATGCTACAATGATTTATGCCTCCTGTGACATCCTTAGCTAGAGTTTGTGCATTAATGCGTGGCATACAGGGCTTGTGTGTTTTATTGATTTTCACCCTACTATTTCATCCTTCTGCTGCTACCCTGAATCATTCTGTGCTTTTAATTTCAATTTTAAACAGATGATTGGTAAAGTAAATAAAACTTCATACTAACTTTGACCTCTATACTCTTGTTGAGATTAAATAGCCCTGGTAGATTTTGGTTTTACTTTGTCTGTCTGTCTGTCTGTCTGTCTGTCTGTTGTTTGTTCTTTAATGAATTCTTTGGGTTTTTTAATGCAAACAATGATGTTGTTATCTATGAAGCAAAACAGTTGTGTTTTTCTTCTCCACTTAGTTTGCCTTTTATTTCATTTCTTGGTGAGATTCAAAATAAGATACTGGATAAAAGAAGCCAAAGCAACGTTGTTGACTTTGCCCTCGTCTTAGTAGGATGGGTTCAATCTTCTTGACCAGAGGATGGCATTTAAAACAGGCTCTCCCAATTCACCTAGTGAGTTAATGATACTCTTTTCGATTCCTAGTACATCTCGAGGTTTTTAACATTTAAAATACTAAATTTAGTCATTTTTTTTCCTACTGAGCTTGTTATATAGAGTACGGAGATTGCACTAACTCATGCTCTACAGCTGAACCTCACTTGATGCCAGGACAAGCCACACTCCAGCTGCTTACTGTGCTGCTGTGACAAAATGCCTGATGAGAAGCCATCTGTGGAAGGGGAGGCTTACTTGGTTTGTAGTTTAGAAGGAACAGTCCACCATGGTGTGGAGGACATGGCGGCAGGAGCACAAAGCCATGTCACGCCCACAATCAGGAAGCAGAGCTCACTGAACAACCACTCTGCTCTTCCTTAGTCCAGGGCCCCAGCCCTGTGATGGGGAGCCCCTCACATTTAGAGAAAATCTCCCTCTTCAGTTTAACCTTTCTGCAAACACTACCCTAGAGGTGTACTTCCGTGGTGAGATAGTCAGATTGGCCATGAGAAATAAACCAGAAAGATTACCTGTCCCGTGTTCTGAATTCCATTCACTAATCTTCTCTTGAGGGCTGTGGCTTTTTTTTTTTTTTCATTTCTATGACTAAATTCGTGGTAGGGATTACCTAAGGGAAGTCATATTTATTTTAACTCATGGTTTCATCCAGTTTTGTCCACAATCACTTGGCTCCATGCAGTTGGCCTATGGTGAGACAGACTATCAAAGAAACAGGAGTCTGTGTGGATGAGGCTACTTATCTCATAAGAGATAAGAATCAAAGAGTGGGGGATAGAAGAAGGGGTCAGGGCAAGACACAGTTAATCATAGTGACCTACCTCCCTCTGATTAGTTCCCCCTTCTGTCTCTCACCACCTCTCAGTAATCCATTACATTATCTATTATATTAATTCACTGAAGGATAAGCCCATTGATGAGGTCAGAGTCCTGAGAATCCAGTAACTTTGTCTTACTTCTCCAAATCAGGAGGGGAAGGGACACTTCCTCTCCAGACACTCTCCTGGGTCCTAGAAAATCATTGCCAACCACAGAAAACTCAAGCTTGTGAAGCTTGAACTGTATAATGTATACTTGTGGGTACCCCATCGTATGACCTGTATAATGACACTGCTGGAGCATCATCAGCTTCAGAATCCTCAACAAAGTGTCCAGGAAACAACCAGGAATCAGAAGATTGGCGTCTGATGTGTGCCATCAATGGTGATGCCTCTCCCACTCCCATTATCCCCCCCACTCCTACCACAAATGTAAGGGGAGACAGGCGACAGCAGAGCAACAATGCAAATGCACCTGAGGCATGGTCACATGACTCATTATAGCGCTTAATTACCATAACGGGTGGACCTTGGCCTGGGTTTCCCACTGAACACCTGTCTCTCATTACTATGTCAGAGCTGAGCCCACTAAGAACCACCCATTGACCTTCCCCATTGATGCTCTCACTCTTGAGATTCCTTAGCGCACTGCTCCAAAGCAGGTACGATTTCACCCCTAAGCAGAGGTTTGCTTTGCTGGCCTTCTACAGCAGTCTATACACAAACCGCTGGTCTTTCCAGTGTCTCCTCCAAAAGAAACTCAGCCAGGCTGCCTTATTAGCATAATACCAAAGTGTTTGCTGCCCCCACCCAGGTTGTCTTCTCAGCGCTTCTCACTCTGCCCTCTACCCTAAACTTGCCCTGTTCATGGGCTTCTCTTTCCCCAGCCCTAAACTTGCCCTGTTCATGGGCTTCTCTTTCCCCAGCTTCCCACTCCTACAGAACCCTGCCATTTCTGCTATGCATTCCTCTTGGCCTGCTCTCCACTCTTAGTCCTCCCTTTTGCCTTCCTTTCTTCCTCTCTCTCCTCCTTCCCCCTCCCCCTCCCTCTTCACTCTTCCTCCCTCTCCCCCTCCCTCCCTCTCCTTCTCACTCTCCCTCTCCCTCTCCTTCTCCCTCAAAGCCATAGTCAGTCTACTACTTTCTTTCCCTGCTCTGAACTTTCACAGAGGCCCTGGCAGTACACTCCCTCTTATCTACAATAAAAAAACCCTTCCCCTGAGCCATACCTTGGAATGGTCATGTCCTCCATTTACATATCCTGTCAGTATGCCACCAAGCACATGCTTTGCATCTGTTTTCTATGGACATTTGCAAGTAGAAAGATCTTTCTGGGAAACAATATCACTCCCCCCAAACTTCAATGTTAGGCAAGCCAGTTTCCTGCCTCTCCCCAGCCTGGTTTCCTGTCGGTCCCGACAGCTTGCCATAGTCCTTTGGGGCTCATTTCAAACAAAACAAAATGTGTTAGGAAGACAGGATCCCTGGGAAGAAGATAATGCTTTTATTTTTAATTTATGAATTAATTTTTAAAAGTCTCTCATATACCATATCCTGGGGCTCACTTCAAAGGAAACAGCTCTTTTCCTGCTCTGTTTCCCCAGTCATGGAGGGTATTCATAAGTGCTTGGGAATCACAGTGTTCGCTCCAATCCCTAGCATAGGCAAAAGGTCCTGGGAGGGTCTGGCCCCTTCCCTCCCGGAGGCCTGATCACAGCAGGAGGCTTTCTGGAGTCTAGTGCAGTCCCAGGCTCTCCTGTGAACTCAGAGAAGATGACATAGAAGAGGCTATAGGTAGGTACAGTATCTTTATGGGCCAAGTAAGTCTCTAAAGCTCCCATACTCTCAATGAGCCTCACTTAGATTTTAAGGATTCCTTTAAAATTTAAGTTCCAGCGAGAAGTCAATAAGGATGAGTGATGTGGAAGGCATCAAGCAACCTTTATCTGTCTAACAATCTTCTGGTTTGTAGATGCGTCCTGGAGGGCCATGTTGAGAACTCTGAGAGTATTTATCTCTAGGCTCAGATCACCTGCCCTGCTACCGATGTCATTAAACATAAGCCATGGAGAATATATGCAAGAAAACGTAGCCTGATTATCTTTACCCACTGTGCAGCCACTACATAGGCTTCCTGCTCCCTGCAGCCCTGAGTCAGCTGTGTTCCAGCTGTGCTTACTGCTGGGGGTTTCCAGTTACATAGTTGGCCTGTTACCTTGGTTTCTGAGAGGTCAGACAAAACTACCAGCTTGTCCAGATGGGTTCACATTACTACTTGGGACAGCTTGGGACAGCTATCCGTAGCCCTTCGGGGCTCATTTCAAATTAAACAAAATGTGTTAGGAAGACAGGATCCCTGGGAAGAAAATAAAGCTTTTATTTTTAATTAATTTAAAATTTTTTCTCATACACTACATCCTGACAGCAGTTTGCCCTCCCTCCACTTAGGTCCTCACTTACCTCTCTCTCCCCCAAGATCCACTCATTAGAGGGAGGTGGGGGGGGGCAGGCCTTTCAAGAATATCAACTGAACATGGCATAAAAAGTTACAATAAGGTGAGGCACAGGTCTTCATATCAAGGCTGGATGAGGCAATTCAGTAGGAGGGAAAGGATTCCAAGAACAGGGTTCCAGAGATAGCCCTCACCCTCACTCTTAAAATTCCCACAAGAAGACCAAGCTACACTACCATAAAATATATGCAGAGGACCCTGGATCAGACTCAGACAGGCTCTGTGACTGTCGTTTCAGTCTCTGTGAGCCCCTACTAAGTTCTGTTAAGTTGTTTCTGTGGGGCCTTGGCCTCATGGTGCCTTTGGCTCCTTACAATCCTTCCTTCTCCTGTTCTGCAGGGTTCCCTGGCTCCACCTAGTGTTTGGCTGTGGTCTCTGCATCTGCTCCCATCTGTTGCTGGATGAAGCCTCTGTGATGACAATTGGGTTAAGTCCAATTGGTAAGTCTACGAGTATAGCAGAATACGGTTAGGAGTCATTTCATTTACTTTGCTCTGCCAGTCTTGTTTGATTCTTTTGTGGGTCTCTGGACTATCCAGCTTCTGGTTCCTGGCCATCCAGGCCAGGTCATGATATGGGCCTCAAGTTGGACCAGTCATTTGTTGGCCTCCCTCACAAATTCTGTGCCACCATTACCCTAGCACATCCTGAAGTCAGGACAGAATGTAGGTCGAAGGTTTTGTGACTGGGTAATGTCATCCCTACTGCTGGGAGCCTAGTTATGGAAGATGGACAATTTGGGTTCTGTATCCCCCATTACAAGGAGACTTTGCTAGGGTCACTCTTGTAGATTCCAGGAAATTTCCAATATAATAGTTTTCTATATCATTCTTCAAATGCTCCCCAATCAGGGTTGTATCTCCCAGTACCCTCTCCCTCACTTCCCCTCCCCTCCCACCTGACCCCTCCTGTTCCCATCCCCACCAGCCCTCAGGAATCTCAAATATCTTTTAAAAAATGAAAAAAATGTTCATCATCCTTCGCCATCAGGGAAATGTGAATCAAAACAACTTTGAGATTCCATCTTACACCTGTCAGAATAGCTATGATCAAAAACACAAGTGACAGATTATGCTATCGAAGATGTGAAGCAAGGGGGAACACTCCTCCACTGTTGGTGGGAATGCAAACTTGTGCAGCAGCTATGGAAATTAATATGGGAGGTTCTTAGAAAACTGGGTATCTATCTCAAGACCGAGCTATAGCACACCTGGGTATATATACACACAGGATGCTCTATCCTACCACAAGGATACTTGCTCAACTATGTTCATAGTAGCTTTATTCATAATAGCTAGAAACAAGAAACCACCTAGATGTTCCTCAACAGAGAATGGATAAAGAAAAGGTGATACATTTGCACAATGGAATATTGCTCAGCTGTTTTAAAAAATGACATTATGAAATTTGTGGGAAAATGGATGGAGCTAGAAAAAAATCATCCTGAGTAAGGTAATCCAGACTCAGAAAAACAAACATGATATGTATTCACTATGAGTGGATATTGCCTGTTAAGTAAAGGATAGTCATGCTACAATCCACAGGCCCACAGAGGCTAAGAAACAAGGAGGGCTCAAGTGGGATGCATGGATCTTCCTGGGAAGTGGAAACAGAATAGATTTTTCAGAAAATTAAGCTGTAAAGGACATACATGTAGGGGCTCCTAGGCAAAAAGCACTTGCTATTCTAACAGAGGACCCTGGCTCAGTTTCTCACACACACATATAGCTCTTACAACTATCTGTAACTCCAGTTCCAGAGGAACCAACACTCTCCACTGTCCTCTGTGGGCAGCAGGTACACACATGGTATGCATGTGTGTATGTAGGCAAAAACTCATATACTTAAAAAAAAACAATTTATAAAGAAAAGAAAGCATGTGTTCTTGAAGCTAACCCACTCTGAAAAATAGTCGACAGCTAAGACTGTCCTTACGGTCTGTTCTACTTTGGTCTGAGAACAAGGTTTAAATGAGAAAGATTTATTCTGGCTGTAAATTTGGGGACAGGGATTGACTTGTAAATGGGAATCATATACTTATTAAAGTCAGCAGAACGATATTATGGTGGATGCAAAGATGAGGTCTTGAATGTTCTGTTGATTTGGTACCCAGAACTCTTCTGTGGCCCGAGGATTCCACCCTTCCACACAGTGTTCTTAGGAGTATGGATTAAAACATTACAAAATTACATGGAAAAAGAAATTTCAAACTATTTTACTTACAGGCATAGAAGCACATGCCTTTGCTATCTAAAAGGCTACATAGTAACATTTACTGGTTCATCAAATTATTGTTATTTCAAAGGGTAGGGGTAAGAGTAAATGGTTCTGGTGGGGGAAGATCAAAACAAGGTCTCACTCTGAAGCCCATGTCAGTCTTGAACTCATGGAAATCCCCCCCATTCAGCCTCCCGAGTGTAAGGGTTACAAGCATGTACTATCATACCCAGCTGTAATCCAATTTGTGAAACCTGGAAGAGTTGCAACATGCCACAAGTATTGCAGTTTCTATTGAGCCGGGCGGGGGTGGGGGTGTACCAGATACCCAGTAAAACCATGGAAAGCACCCATCCCCTTATGTACAGGCAGCTCCCAATTCATGAGTCATCCTACTAGTTTTAGGTTTTTTTGATGATGGGAAGCAATACACAGCCAGAGTAGAGCATACTTTGAATTTTGATTATTTCCTGGGTCACATGCAGTACAATACTCTCTTGTGGGACTGCATGCTCACAGTCATTACCGAAACCACAAGGGAAACTGGACCAGTAAGATAGCTCTGTGGGTAAAAGAATTTGCTGAACATCCCTGGTGGCCTGAGTTTGATCTGTGAAGCCTACAGCACAAGGCAGTAAACAGGCTCCGGAAAATTGTCTCTGACCACCATATGCATGCCCTGGCACAGATGCACCTGCACACATACACAGAGTAATAATAATACATAAAATTGATTTTTTTTAATAAAAGAGACCCAGTACTTGGAAAGCCCAGGAAGGTTGATCTTTATTTGTTCAAGGCCAGCCTCCTCTATAATGTAAGTTTCAGGCCAGCCAGGGATACACACGGAGAGCTCATCTCAAAAACAAAAACCAAACAAGAAAGGGGGAAGGGAATGGAGACATGCATAGGAGTTAGAAGCGTGTTCTGCTCTTACAGAGGACTAGAGTTTGAAGGCCAGCACCTACCTCAGGCATTTCACAATGCCAGTCCTGTAACTCCAGATCCAGGAGAATTTCATGTCTCTGGGATTTCCTATCCACAGACACACATAAAGCGTACACAGACAGAAACATAAGACCCTTTTTCCAGAGGAAAAGACAACAGAGAAACAGCCGATGCTCTGCAGTGCACTGTGCTGCTAAGGCTGATCACTTAGTAAGTTAGCTGTAATCAATATATATGTGACTCCTGATATGATATTATCAGTTTACAGTGGGCTTATTGAGTCTTAGACCCACCATGAGTTAGAGAACATCTACTATCTGTTTTCATATGCATGCATTCACACCTATATTAAAGTTTATTTTATAAACAAGACACAGTAAGATACTAGCCAAAACAGCTAATGGTAAATTAGACAGTGTGATCCAAGTTATGTCAGTGTGACCTCTTCCTCTTACTACCTTAGCGTGTCTTACTGCATCCTCCTTGTAATGATGTGGATGGTACAATTTCACAGCCGGCTGTAGGACATGAAGCAGGTCCATGAATTTGGTGGGGGTATTCTATGGCAAAACAAGTATTTCAACTCAGGTATGTCTCACCAAAGCTGGTGACAGGTGTGGACTGTGTCTTTATCTGTGTGAGAGGCACCTCAGTCTGGAGTTGCCTAGGATAAGAGCAAAGGAGAGTGACCCTATCCTAGGAGCCAGCGTAGGTCTGTCCAGCTTCAAGTGCTGCCTCGGAGAACACTCATGCTGGTGCCACCTTCACCAAACCTAGCTTGGTCTTTGCAGCCTTTGTTCTTTAGACCTGCTCTGCCAAGCATGCTCATCTCTTCCCTTCTCCTGTTCCCTGGAGCACATCCTTCAAGACTTAACAGAAAGTGCCTAGAGCACACATGCACTGGGCTCTCCAGAAGCAGCTAGAAAGAAGAGACAGGCGCACTGCCAACAACAGGCCATGAAATTGGACTATGAACAGCAAAGACCTTTAAAATCTTGTTAAAGCTGCCTTGTGGGGGACACATAGAGCCCCAAGAAGAGGAAATGTAAGTTTCTTATTGACTATAAAACAAGACCATTGAGTTTACTTGGACAATTCTTTCTAGGGGGTTGGCCCAGTAAATATGTTGATAGTATTTACTTAGGAGTCTTTCTCATCTCTAATCTTAAATTGTTAAATCAAGAATGAGAGATTTTATGTCTTAAAAATCTCTTTCTCCAAACACTTTTATACATTTGAAAGTTGTAACTCCAGCCAGTGTGTCAATTTGTGAGTCTTAGAAACTCATTTCTCAAGAACTCATGTGTCCAGCCAGTAAAACAGTGCAGATTACTAGCTGTAGTGTTTTGAACACAAATGGCTCCATAGACATGGAGTAGCTATGGCCTTGTAGGAGAAAGTGAGTTATCAGGAATGAATGGGCTTTGAGCTCTCTCTCTCTCTCTCTCTCTCTCTCTCTCTCTCTCTCTCTCTCCTTCTCTGACCCCACCCCACCCCGCCTTGCCTGTGGCTCAGGATATAAAGCTCTCAGGGACTGCCCCAGCACATAAGTGCCACCATGCTTCCCACCATGATAATAGTGGACTAAAGCTCTGAAACTGTAAGTAAGCCCCCCCCGATTAAGTTCTTTCTTCTGCAAGACTCATGGTGTCTCTTTGAAGCAATAGAACAGTGACTGAGGCACTAGGAGACATCCAATCAGGAGGGCCACAGCCACACATGCTCCTCCTCCCTGTCATTTTTCTTTGCTCAAGACGTTCAAGAACATTAAAAATCAAAAATGCTGGGTCAAGCCTATGATGCCAGCACTCCGAGGCTGAGGCCAGGGGAAATCCTTTCGTGTTAGAGTCAAGCCTAGGCTACATAACAAGTTCCAGGACATCTTGGACTACAAGAGTAAAATTCTGTCCTTAAAAAAAAAAATCAAATTTTACATAACCATCTTGATTTCAGGCTTCCGAATTCCAATTTCAGGGATACGCTAAATGGACACTCTTTACTGAGCAGACACAGGCATTCTGGAACACAAAGGTGTGACTGCACTGTCCCATGGACAGTGGCAAACGTGGAGCAGCCCTTCTCCCCCCCCCCCCCCAGCACTCACTCCCATCCTTCTGTGCGGCCAGGGAGTCAATTCTGCCATCTGCTTCCTCTCCTCAGGGCAAAGCTAACTTCCAGAATGCCTTCCTCTCAAAACTACAGCCACCTAAATAAGACCACACATGCCGGTGTAGATGGGGGAAATGTCACACGGCCCTGCCTGCAGAAGAGGGGCTGCAGGTGACTCACTGATATCTGCATCAGAAAGAATTGGTCTTCTCTAGGGAAGAGGCCTGGATAGGTTATTCAGTTGCAAGTGGTCAATATGTGCACATTGAAGCAACACTAAATAGACTCAGCATGCTGTAGAGTGGAGGGGGGGGGAGTTAGTGTGTGTGTGTGTGTGTGTGTGTGTGTGTGAGAGTGTGTGTGTATGTGTGTGTGTGTGAATACATGTGAGAGATAGTGTGTGTGTGTATAGATATGTGTGTGAGAGTATGTGTCTTGTGTGAGTGTGTAGGTATGTGGGAGTATATATGAGTGTGTGTGTATATGTGTATCTGTGAATGTGTACATGTGTGAGTGTGTATGTCTGTGTGTGTGAGTGTGTGTGTATCTGTGACTGTGTATGTGTGTGAATATATGTATGTCTGTGTGTGTGTCTGTGTGTGTCTGTGTGAGAGTGTATGTGTGACTGTGTGAGTACATGTGAGAGATGTGTGTGTGAGAGTGTGTGTCTTGTGTGAGTGTATAGGTATGTGTGAGTGTATATGAGTGTGTGTGTATATGTGTATCTGTGAATATGTACGTGTGTGTGTATGACCGTGTATGTGTGTGATTATATGTCTGTGTGTGTGTGTGTGTGTGTGTGTGTGTGTGTGTGTGTGTGTGAAAAACAATAATTAAATAAGAGGTCACGTGTAGGAGAGGGAACCGGGAGACATGGGAGGAGTTGGAAGGGAAAAACAGAAGAGGTGGAAATGTATACAGTTCTCCAAAAAATCCTTGTAAAAATTGAATAGGTTCTGGGAGATGGCTCCGTGTCTAACAGTGCTGGCTGCTCTTCCAGAGGACACAGGTTTGATTCCAGCACCCACAGGGCAGCTCACAGTCACCTTTACCTCCATTCTCAGAGGTTCCCACACCCTCTTCTGGCTTCCATGGGGACTGCATGCACGTGGTACACTGTCATGCATGCAGGCAAAACACCCACACATGAGACCCTATGTCAACCATGAAAGAAAAGAGAGAGGTGGTAGGGGAGAAAGGATCCAAACACAGACAGCCCCAACCAGTCAGCAAGACATCGTGTCTCTAGCTGCATATGTATCAGAAGATGTCCTAGTCGGCCATCAGTGGAAAGAGAGGCCCATTGGTCTTGCAAACTTTATATGCCTCAGTACAGGGGAATACCAGGGCCAAGAAGTGGGAGTGGGTGGGTAGGGGAGTGGGGAGGGTATGGGGGACTTTTGGGATAGCGTTGGAAATGTAAATGAAGAAAATACCTAATTAAAAAAAAGCCAAAATGGAACAGAGTGTGGGTTTGCTTCTGACACCCAACGTCCTTCACCCAGCAGCCTGAAGGTAGCTCAGAAACATGAAGTACCACTGAACTGAGACTCTGACGATCAGCCTGGACACTCTACCCTAGCCTTGTCCCAGGTAAGGATTCCGTGTCACAAGGCGGCCAACACTTTTCACCACGGTTGCGAATGCACACAGCCATTCCGTGTGGATTAACTGCTGGACACTGAGCGATCCAGACTCCCTCTCTTCGTCTTTGTGTCAACTGAAGCTTCCAGGTGGGGAAAAGTCACATCTCCATATAAAGACTCCTCCAGACCGATTGACTGATTAGAACTTCCACTTTTGTTACAAGTTGGAATGTTGCAGATCCAGAGCCAAAATTATCTTAGACCAGCTTGTCCCTTTGCCCACCCATCTCTGACTTAATGATCTAATTATCAGGTCAAAATTCTCTGGAATGTATTAACTTAGCAGATCACTGGCTTCTATCATCTAAAACTGAGAATGTCTTATCACGTGGCATCTGAAAATGCAAAAGGAGTGTTTTGAGGTCTGCAGATACCCTCCTACCCAGCATGCCTATGGAGTGCCTGAAAGCACTCTGATTGGTGGCTTGTTCTTGTTCTGTAACTATTAAAGGCTTTATACAAACCTTCCCCACATTGGATCACATTATTCAGGACAACCTGACTCTGCCTCCCTGGGTCACCACCATTCCGAATTGGCTCCAGCATACACGCTCTCAGGTTCCCTTTGAAGTGAGAGATGGTTTCACTGGACAGCTAGCAGCACTCGGGTAAGCATCCGGGTTACTATTATTGGTTTATTATAAACGATGCAAAGGCGAACAGGCAAATGCAGTCACACAGTGGGGAAGGGATTAGGCGGAGCGTCACCCACACCTCCCCAGACTCTCCTAGAAATGTTATCTTTCCAGAACACAGGGGCCTTAGCCAACCCATTTGCTCCTGCATTTCACTGTTGGAGGAACGTGACAGAGCGCTGTTATCTTTTCAACATGTTTTTGGCAGTGTTGAGGCCCCATACTAGGTCAGTCTCTCGGTGTGAGCTTAAATGTGACCAAACAGTTTCATATGAATGACAGATGACACTCGTGTCTTACCCTTAGGAATGCTGTGTCTGGAGTCAGGAACAAAGACCAAATGTGTTTTGTATATGGAGCAGGTGGTTGACAAAGCTGGCATCTGGTTCATTGGAAACACTTGAAACGTGATTCTCATTAAGACTGGTTGGGGAGAAGAAAGATGTGGGACTGGAAGACAGGGGGTGTATGGGAAGGAGAGGGGGAGCAGAACATGATAAACTTATTAGCCAGCAAAATTTAAACAAGTAGACAAGTTTTTCTGAAAAATAATAGACAGTGCCGCAATTCACTTAAGGAGAAATAAACAGCCTTAAACAGAGCAGTAGACATGAAAGAAATAGGAATGGTTAAAAGAAAAAAAAAGAATGAAAAGAGAAAAGAGAAAAGAAAACATAAAGCCCCGGGGTCCTTCAAGTGAGTGGGAACTTTAGGTAGCTTTGTCAGTGGTCGGGGAACAGAAACACAGCTGCACACTACCCCACACTGAGGTACTCCCCTAGATTCTCAGGGCCCCCGACTTAGGCCAAACTACAATGCACAGCTTGGACACTGGAAAGGATGTCAGGACAAAAGGGATGGAGTGACACAGAATTGGAAATGTTATTGAAGAGATTTTAATATCGGCTTCAGCGCTGGGAGAAAGACCCTTCTAAGTGGCAGTCTGTGTTTCCCAGAGAAGAGTAGGGGAAAATAACAACAGTCTCAAGTGTGGGCACAGACTCGTCTCCTGAGAGGGTATTAGTCAGAGAAGGAAGCCATTTTGGTGACTCTGAAGTTTCATCTCAAGAGGGTGCTAGGAAGCCCTCTCTCCACCCATCTCTATAAGAAAGATACATAAGGTGGCTCTGGAGATGTTTTGGATAGAATTAGTCTGACAAGGCAGAACCAGAAACCACTAAGTTTGCACAAGGAGTTTAGCAGAAGCCCTTTCCCTGCAGACAGGACTTCTGGGGAGAGTCCTAGAAAACTGCAGTTTTATGGCTGCCACCGAGAAAAAGGTCTCAAGCAGTTGGTGGTGGCTCTGGGGTTTACCTTGCTTACTAGAGGTTTCAACCAGGTTAACAGTTTCACTTCAGTGCGACAAGGAGCATTCATGTAAAACAGTGGTGGCTGTCCCTTTGATATGTGTTTCCAGCCGGGCATGGTGGCGCACACCTTTAATCCCAGCACTCGGGAGGCAGAAGCAGGCGGATTTCTGAGTTCGAGGTCAGCCTGGTCTACAGAGTGAGTTCCAGGACAGCCAGGGCAATACAGAGAAACCCTGTCTCGAAACAAACAAACAAACAAAAAACAAAAACAAAAAGAAAAGAAATGTGTTTCCATCACTGTGACAAGATGGCTGGCAGACACTCCTTAAGGGAGACGGGGTTTGTGTCTGCTTGTAGCTCAGAGATCTGGATCCATCGTAGCAGAGAGAGCGTGGCAGAGAAGGACAGTATGGACATTATGGCAGCCAGGAAGCAGGGGGGGTAGAGGGAGAGCCATCACCTAAGTTTCTTCCTCAATGGCTACTTTCGAAAAGCGTTGGTCAGAGCCGGGCGGTAGTGGCGCATGCCTTTCTTTAATCCCAGCACTTGGGAGGCAGAGGCAGGCGGATTTCTGAGGTCTACAAAGTGAGTTCCAGGACAGCCAGGACTATACAGAGAAACCCTGTCTCAAAAAGAAGAAGAAGGAGGAGGAGGAGGAGGAGGAGGAGGAGGAGGAAGGAGAAGAAGGAGGAGGAGGAGGAAGGAGAAGAAGAAGAAGAAGAAGAAGAAGAAGAAGAAGAAGAAGAAGAAGAAGAAGAAGAAGAAGAAGAAGAAGAAGAAGAAGAAGAAGAAGAAGAAGAAGGGAGGGGAGGGGAGGGGAGGGGAGGGGAGGGGAGGAAGGAAGGAAGGAAGGAAGGAAGGAAGGAAGGAAGGAAAGAAAGAAAGAAAGAAAGAAAGAAAGAAAGAAAGAAAGAAAGAAAGAAAGAAAGAAAGAAAGAAAGAAAGGAAGAAAGAAAGAGAGAGAAAAAAAGAAAAGCGTTGGTCAGGGACTTTACTAGGACCATTCCTCGGAGGGATTGGTCTGGTGCTCCTCCAGTCATTACACTGGCTTTTTAGGCTCAGAGAAAGAACACCAGAGAAAAAAAGAGCCATTTCCCTTACCTTGTATTGGGAGGCAAACAGCTGTGATTTAATCCTCTGGTGCTCGTCAGAGGCACCAGGATCAACAGCTGGAGACATGGCCCAACACAGGAAGTCTCTTCAGAGACCTCGACTCAGTGACCACAGGACTCTTGACTATACTGCAGAAAAGAATGCCAGGGCCAGTCAGTATGCACCAGAGTTGGACTTTCAGGGGCTGGAGAGAAGGCTCTGTGGTGGAGAGCCTGCATGGCTCTTACAGAGGAACTTTCATTTGCTTACTAGCATCCAGGACAGGTGGCGCACAACCACATAACTCCGGCTCCACAGGGATCCAAAGCCACTGTCCTCTAAGGGCACCAGCACATGGCACACATAACTAAAAATAAAATAACTCTTTCAGAAGAGCTTAACACAGACTTCAGAACAATTATTAACAGATGTATTTAAGTTCGTGTGCACCTGGGTATGAGTGTGGGCTTCTCACAACAGCAACTGCTTAAATGTCTTAACAATAGCCGTATGTATAATTTTGCTGGCTGCTGAAGTCACCGCTGCTTGAAGAACTTTAAGGAATGCCCCCCACACATCACATACTTCTCGTTTGCTCAGTGAGATCATAGGGTGGCTACTTGAATATGATTGTGGCTACAGGAAGTAATACTAGCTGCACAAGAGGGCAAGGACATTTTCACTGTAAACCAAGTCTTAAAAAAAAAAAATAAATCAACGATTCCCAGGACATTGCGGTTTTGAAACTGGGAAAAGAGTGTGTGTCCTTGAAGATCACGGGAACTTGCACTAAGCACGGTTTACAGCAATCTAAACATTCACATTTGAAACATGGCTCTGCAAGAGGTGTCCTGTCTTATGTGACTTCACGGGGGACTGTTTATCATGTTGTAATTTTTTTATTGAATTATTTTCTCACACAGTATATTCTAATTACAGTCTCCCTTCTCTCTAAACCTCCCAGTTCCTCCCCACCTCTCCTTTCATCCTGATCCACCTGCTTTCTGTCTCTCATTAGAAAAATAAACAGGCTTCTAAGGGAAAATAGTAAAATACAATACAATATAATATAATAAGTTGATATGCCATTATATAACAAAAGCTAACACACTGGAAAGGACAAAGCAGACAGACAGAAGGAAAGAGGCCAAGAGAAGTCGTAAGAAACAGATACAGAGATCCATTCATTTGCACACTCAGGAATTCCATAAAAACACGAAACTGGAATCTATAATATGTATGCAGAGGTTCTGTAAGGAAAATAGAAATAAACATAACGTATGTGTAAATAAAGTAAAATTAAAAGTAAGTTAGAAAAATTCTAAAGCCTTAACATATTCTGAAAGGAGACTTAATAGTTCCAGGATGAGAGGCCCCTCAGCCTTCCATCCCCCTTCGGTCCCCCAGGAAGAGAGGCCCCCCTCCAATCTCCCTTCAGTCCCCATCTTTCTGCCTTCCCTGCCCAATCAGGGTTGATCACCTGGCTGCTACTATGGTGGAGCTCAGGTTTTGACATGGTAGGAGTTTCTCATTCTCCCTCCATGGCCACACTCTGGAGGGAGCTCACTGTGCACAGAATAATTACTGTTGTTGTTGTTGTTGTTGTTGTTGTTGTTTTAATTTGGTTCTTTTTATTTCTCCTCCAATCAATTTTGTAAGGATTAGGCCTCAAAAACTATAGCCACCATGTCAAACTTTGTAAATTGCTGACATAAGGTTATTCCAATTTCCCCTCATGATTTAAAAGAAAAAAGTCTTCCTACATTATGTGTGATAGGCACTTTTTTATACCCCCAATTGATTGTATAATTATCTAATTCTCAATTTTACTTGAAAATAGCTTACTTTCCGCCCACTTTTTCCGCTAAGAATCGCTTGTAATATGTTGACCAGTTTTCCTGTTTCTGGCTGTTGTAACTGGTATTGATAGCTTGATATCTTCACCACCTCCTTGTTTCCATTTTTCTCCAGCTCACTGTGCTGTTCTCTGCCCTTGACCTGGGTAACTCGTCCATTTGGTCTTTTTCCTGGCACCGAGACCTTGCAGGTCTTCCATCTCCTGCCCATCTTAGTGCATGTGCCGCCAACGTCAGAACCATTCAGTCACGATGCTACTTAACAACTGCATTTACATATATACGTATTTCCTTCTTGACATAATCTGATGGCATGTTCAAGGCTCAATATAAAGTGCCTTCATCATTATTCACTGCCAAATACTTTACGTTTTCATTCTTATTTACATTTAAATGAGGAATTTGCAAGTTGTCTAGATTTCCTTTATGACTCCGTATGGTATTTGAGTGACTGTCTTCATGTGCTCTTGAAGATAATGAATTTCTCTTTGTTTCTTTGAGGTCCACCCCACCCCTTACTTTGCTGGGATTTCCATTTGATATAGATATTGAGGGCTGGAGACATGGTTCAACTCTTAAAAGCTCTTGTAGAGGACCTGGGTTCAATTCCCAGCCTTTGCATGGTGATTCACTATGGTCAGTAGTCAGTAACCCCAGTTTCAAGTTCAGGAGGCCCAATGCCTCCTTCTAGACTCCAAGGGAACTGCTCTCACAGGGTACACAAGCAGGCAGACAGGCAGGCAGCCATACACATTAAGTTTAAATAAATAAATATTTGAAAAGTACAGATTAGGTACATACCGATGTTTTTATTCTTCTGTTCCATACATTTTAGCTGACCTTTCATATTCTCTCAACTCTACTCTCCTTGGGTTCTAAAAGAGCTCTTTAACCTGATCTTCTAGCTCCCTAATTGACTTTCAGATTTAGATTCCTCCACTAGTTTTTTTCCTCTGAACACCTGTTCCTCTGTACATTTTCTGCTTCTACCTTATCGCCCTGTAATGATGCTCAGGTTTGATGCTGCTCTGTATCGTCTGTTGCCTTTCCCCTTTCTTATACAGTAATTCTCAGAAGTTGTATCACTCACTCACTCACTCACTCACTCTCCCTCTCTCTCTCTCTCTCTCTCTCTCTCTCTCTCTCTCTCTCTCTCTCTCTCTCTCTCTCTCTCTCTCTCATACACACACACACATAGGTCACGTACAGCTTTAGATTGTCTATTATTTTTATGGTATTGTTTCTGAAAGGAAATAGTACAATTCCAAGCTTTAGCTTGTGCCATTGGTAGTGAATTTATGGACCTGAAAAGATTCTTTAGTGCTTAGAACATCTGTTTTGACCTGCCGTCTTCCATTCCCATCCCCCTCATAAGCATAATTACCTCAAGCGACTCCTCCTGCCTTCCACGAAAACAGTTTTATGAAAGGCTGTTTCCACTTACGATCTCGTCGTCTAGACTAGGTGAGATCTGGAAACCCTAGACATTGCTGTAAAGACTATGGCTTCCTACAGGAGCTTAGGGAAAGAGGCAAAGAACAGTGAACATCCCAGAATGCACCAGACTGTCCCATACAATGAAGTACCATCTCAAACAAAATGGTAGTAGTGTCCTTGTAGGTAGTGATGAGGAAATAAAGTTTAGATGTGCCTCGTTCATTTGCACTGGTTGGGTTTCTTTTCTACTTTCAAAGGGCTCTGATGGTGACTCATGTCACCAAAATCTCTCCTTAGTAATGAATGATGATATGAATTTTGTCCAATTTTTGTGACAAAGTAACAATTGATGCTCTAATGATGTCACTATTAGGGATCTCTCTATATATCTCTTTCTCTGTCACTCTGTCTCTCTTATTCTCTCTCTGCCTCTGTCTCTGTCTGTCTGTCTGTCTGTCTCTGTGTGTCTGTGTGTGTGTGTGTGTGTGTGTGTGTGAGAGAGAGAGAGAGAGAGAGAGAGAGAGAGAGAGAGAGTTTCCTTAAAGGGTGTTCCTCCCATGATCTACAGATTTACAAGGCCTCTTAGGATTTGAGTACAAAACTCAAATATTAAATGTTTGCTGCCAAGCTAGGCAGCTATGGCACATTCCTGATTTCTAGCCAGCCTGGTCTACAGGGTGAGTTCTAGGTCAGCCAGATCTACATAGAGAAACCCTGTCTCTAAATTCAAAAGAAAGGAAGAAAGAGTGAAAGAAAGAAAGAAAGAAAGAAAGAAAGAAAGAAAGAAAGAAAGAAAGAAAGAAAGAAAGAAAGAAAGAAAGAAAGAAAGAAAGAAAGAAAGAGAGAAAGAAAGAAAGAAAGAAAGGAAGATGTAAGATGTTTGGGGAGTCAATTGGATCATGAGGGCCCTAGCTCCACTTGTGGATTGATCCACTGGTAGATGACCTTATTAGTAGGTGGGAGGATGAAGAAGCAGGGCCTAGGTAGCAAATAGGTAACTGAGACACTTTTTTTTTAAGGTATTTTCTTCATTTACATTTCAAGTCCCCCATACCCTCCCCCCACTCCCCCTCCCACTTCTTGGCCCTGGTGTTCCCCTGTACTGAGGCATATAAAGTTTGCATGACCAATGGGCCTCTCTTTCCACTGATGGCCGACTAGGCCATCTTCTGTTACATATGCAGCTAGAGACACGAGCTCTGGGGGGTACTGGTTAGTTCATATTGTTGTTCCACCTATAGGGTTGCAGACCCCTTTAGCTCCTTGGGTACTTTCTCTAGCTCCTCCATTGGGGGTCCTGTGATCCATCCAATAGCTGACTGTGAGCATCCACTTCTGTGTTTGCTAGGCCCTGGCATAGTCTCACAAGAGACAGCTATGGGATAGCTTTCCCCTGTCCTCTTCTCTCTTTGTCTTTCTCTCTGTTTCCTGGCTACTATGTGATAAGCAGTTTTCTCAACTGTGCCATCATGCCTTTAATGATGCCTAGCCTCATCCATACTCCCAGGTCAGTGGACCCAGCTGCCATGGTTTGAATGTACTCAGCCCAGGGACTGGTACTAAGAAGGTGTGACCCTGTTGGAATAGGTGTGTCACTGTTGGTGTGGGCTATAAGACTTTCATCCTAGCTGTCTGGAAGTCAGTATTTTGATAGCATCCTTTAGATGAAGATGTAGAGCTCTCAGCTCAGCCTGCACCATTCCTGCCTGGACGCTGCCATGCTCCCCCTTGATGATAATGGACTGAACCTCTGAACCTGTAAGCCAGCCTCAACCAAATGTTGTTTTTGTAAGAGTTGCCTTGGTCATGGTGTCTGTTCACAGCAGTGAAACCCTAAGACACCAGCCAACCTTGGACTGAAACCATGAGCCAAAATAAGTATTTTCATTTTTATTCTTCCTTTTTTAATGTGTGCATGTAAGTGCATTTATGTGTGGGCATACATCCAAAGACCAGTGGTGATATCTTTACTCTATTTACTCTATCTTTACTCTATTGCTCTTCCAACTTATTCATTGAGACAAGGTCTCTCTATCAAACCCAGAGCTCACCGAGATGGCTAGTTTGGTAGCCAGCCTGCTCTAGCCATTCCCAGTATTAGCTTTTTGACCCTGAAAAATTACAGATGTGTGACCATATCTACCCAGCATTGACATGGGGTCTGAGGTTTTCAACTCTGGTTTTCATACTTGCACTACAATTCAACTCTGAACCATTTCCCAGGCCCAAAATATCCTTTTAAAGTTAGATTTCTTGCCATGACAATAATAATGTAAGACTCCACCTCTCAAAGGCTTCATGAATTACTAGTCAAGCCATCTTGGGGACCAAACCTTTTTAACAAATGTGCCTTGGGGGGGGGCAGTCACCATCCAAACGATTTTAGAATTGCAGAAAAGTTGCAGAGTTAATGCATAAGGTGCTCATACAGTTTCAGACAGCAGTAACACCTGCTCAAACAGCAGTGTTCAAATCATAAATATAATACTGATGTGTGGGAGGCTATCAACCAAACTGCAAACTTAATTCTGATTTCATACGCTTTTTCGCAAGTGTCCCTTTTCTATCCCCACATCCAGTTCAATTTATGCTGCATTTGTGAATAGTTGTCACATTTCCTTCCTCTCCTTCACTCTGACAGTAACTTGTCATGATCATTTTTCATGATCGTACATTTTGGAAGATGGCCCATAAGATGGGGCAGTGGGGAAAGGTACTCGCCTGATGACCTGAGTTTGATGCCCAGGTCGCACATGGTGGCAGGAGAGAACCTAGTCCTGGAGGTTGTCCTCTGACCAACATAGGCACACCTTAGTGATTTCCCCATCCCTCACCAATTAAATGTAATACAAAACTTTAAGAGTGAAGCATATTTGTGACAGTTCATACATTTTGGAAGTTGGTGCCAGATATTTTGTAGAATGCCTGTCAAATTTCTTCTACCTCCCATCTCCCTGAGTACATTGACATGGTTATTTTTCTCAGGAATATCCCAGAACCGGTGTGCCCTTCTCAACTCAGCAGACCTGAAGCAGGACTTGCCCTGATATTCTGAAGACATTAACCTTTAATCACGAGGTGTGGTGAGATCTATTGATCTTCTCCATTGGAAAAAGACATTTTTTTTCCATTTTGAAAGTTGAAATTACGCTGGTAGAAAGACATTCTTGTTTATTCTCAAACCTGAACCCACTGTCCTTGGGATTCATCGCAATCACTTTTTAAAAAGCTTTATTATTTTCGAGCATATGCAGTTATGAGTGCCTGAGCATGGGTATGTGCACTGGAGGGTAAACACTCATGGAAGCCAGGAAAGAGAGTTGGAGCCCCTGCAGCTGGAGTTGCAGGCAGTTGGGAACCACCCACTATGGTTCTGGGAACTAAACCCAGGACCTCTTCAAGAATGGTGCATAGTCTTGACTGCTGAGCCAACCTCAGACTCAACAGATCTTAGCTATTGCAATTATTATTACCCAGCCACTCTGCATTCTCTTTACTCCGACTGTTGCTTAGAGTCCTTCTGCAGTAGACAGCTATTTCACCTCTGTCACACTACAATGTACTTGTTTATTTTTATCAGAATAGACTGACAGGTTTTTAATTTATTTTGGCTGTATCCACCACCAGTGCTCCCCCAATGTGTGACTTGCACTTTAGTAACTTGGAATTCTTACAGGTTAGGTTTCTGACCTGACCTCTGGTTCTTTCCTTTCTTTCTTTCTTTCTTTCTTTCTTTCTTTCTTTCTTTCTTTCTTTCTTTCTTTCTTTCTTTCTTTCTTTCTTTCTTTCTTTCTTTCTTTCTTTCTTTCTTTCTCTTTCTTTCTTTCTTTCTTTCTTTCTTTCGTCTCTTTCTCTTTCTCTCTCTTTCTCTCTCTTCCTTCCTTCCTTCCTTCCTCCCTCCCTCCCTCCCTCCCTCCCTCCCCCCTCTCTCTCTTTCTTTCTTTCTTTCTTTCTTTCTTTCTTTCTTTCTTTCTTTCTTTCTTTCTTTCTTTCTTTCTTTCTTCCTTTCCCTCTTTCTCTCTTTCTCTCTCTTCCTTTCTTCCTTTCTTCCTTCCTTCCTCCCTCCTCCCCTTCTCTCTCTCTCTCTCTCTTTCTTTCTTTCTTTCTTTCTTTCTTTCTTTCTTTCTTTCTTTCTTTCTTTCTTTCTTTCTTTCCTTCTTTCTGTAATTCCTAAGCTTTGTAAGGTGCTCTAGGATCTTCTCATGCTCCATGTCAAAGTTCTAGAGTGAACCAAATGCTTCTCCAAGGAACTCTGATTCTCTTTATTGAAGAGTTTTGAAATCACAATCTGGACATTGGGTATTGTTATTGTAGACTAACTCAGAGATCAGAGCTTGGGAATACATTTGTGTGCAAACCCTTGCATAGGTAAACATACGTTTGCGGGTATATTTTGAATATATGTGCCTATATTGACAGCTCTAATTTAAATCAAATTCCACAAGGCTCTTTTGAATAGAAGCATCCATTTTCTTTCTTATAACTCATTCCTCCTAAAATATGTCCCGTCTGGCTCTATAAAGGGCACATTTGTCTTTCTCTGAATTAAATCATTCAGAACTTAGGTTGCCCTTCCTATTTTTGGAATAAAGTTTGAGATCTTGCAAGCCGCTTTCTGCGTTCCATTTCCTCCCCTTGGCTGTATCTTTTTTTTTCCTTCTAGTAAGATAATTGGACATGTCTACTTTTATCATTTCATTTACTTTCCATAACACATTTCTTGTGAGACTATGCCGGAGCCTAGCAATCACAGAAGTGGATGATCACAGTCAGCTATTGGATGGGTCACACGGCCCCCAATGGAGGAGCTAGAGAAATTACTCAAGGAGCTAAAGGGAACTGCAACCCTATAGGTGGAACAACAATATGAACTAACCAGTACCCCGGAGCTCTTGTCTCTAGCTGCATATGTATCAAATGATGGCCTAGTCGGCCATCACTGCAAAGAGAAGCCCATTGGACTTGCAAACTTTATATGCCCCAGTACAGGGGAACCCCAGGGCCAAAAAGGGGGAGTGGGTGGGTAGGGGATTGGGGGGGTGGGTATGGGGAACTTTTGGGATAGCATTGAAAATGTAAACAAGGAAAATACCTAATAATAATTTAAAAAAAAGAATTAACTAGCATCCTAAAAAAAAAAGAAGAAGAAGAGAAAATAAAGATACTCTTAAATTAAAAAAAAAAAGAAAGTGGAGGGAAGGTAGGGAGCAACTGGGAGGGGTAGAGGGAGGGGAAACTTTAATCAGGATATATTGTATGCAGAAACGATATATGTTTAATAAAAGAAAAAATGAAAAGTTTAAAAAAAACAAAAACAAAAACACTACTGTTCAGTGGTCCCTCTAAGGACCAACTAAGGAAATTAAATGTCGTAGTGGTTTGAATGAGAATGTCCCCGTCAGCTCAAACATTTGACTTGGTCCCCAGTTGGTCACACTGACTGGGGAGGTTGAGAAGTACTTCTTAGAGGAAGTGTGTCACTGGAGGCTGGCCACAAGTTTGGGGTTGAGATCTCTCCTCTTGGCACTCTGCTGCTGCCTGTGGTACGCTGCTACTCCTCCCTCTCAGATGACCTCTTAGCCCTCTGACTTAACCCCTGACTGAAATAAGCTCTCTTCCATTCACTGCTTTGGGTCATGGTGCTCTATCACAGCAACAGGAAACGAACTAACACTGTATTATTACTAACTAACTAACTTACTGTATTATTTAGAGCACAAAATGTCTGCACATGCAAACATATGGCACAGATAAAATTTTTATCTCAAAACTTCTGATCATTGGTTAGTTGAACACACTGTGAAAGGGCCAATGGATGTGGAAGGTTGGCTGTACTCACAGTAGCCCAGTCTCCTCTTTAGCTTACTTTATCTGGTTTATTTTTCCAAATCATTTGAGTTCCTTCCTTCCTTCCTTCCTTCCTTCCTTCCTCCCTTCCTTCCTTCCTTCCTTCCATCCATCTATCCTCCCTTCCTCCCTTCTTTCTTTCTTTCTTTCTTAACCTTTTTTTTTCTGGTTTTAGAGCTTTATTGTAGGAAGGTAGGGAGAAAGAAGGTAGAAAGAAGGAGGCCGTCCATGGCCCGGGGGGGGGGGCGGCGAGGGAGAGAGAGGAGGGCTAGAGGTGAGAGTAAAGAAGGTGAGAGCTTAAAGAGCTTTTCTTAACCTTTTCATTTTATGTATACAGGTATTTTGCCTGTATGACTGTACCCTGTATGAGTGCAATGCCCATGAAGGCCAATAAAGGGTATCAGATCCCCCAGGGCAGGAGTTATAGATGGCTGTGAGCTATCATGTGGTGCTCGAATTGAACCTGGATCTTCTGGAAATTTAAACAGCACTCTTAACCACTGAACTATCTCTCCAGTCCCTGAATTTGTTTTCTTATCCTGGTGTTTGTAGTAATCTTGGAGTGTAATGTTTTAGAAATATTTCTTGCCAAGCAAAACATCCTCTTTAGGACCCACAATTGTATGTAATGACTTGGTATAAGTTTATAAGCTGGGTGACCCTCTTGAATTTGATCTGCAGAAACCACACTACAAAATCCCTCTGTGGACATGACACTAATCTTGCAAGTTAGAATTCATGAATATATGCAAGAACAGGCTTCAGGTTTCCTTGGTCAGAGATAATTATCACTTTAGACTGCAAACGCCAAGTACTTTGCTTGCTCACGGATGGCTGATTGCAGATAAGAATTTGTAGGGGAAGTTACACTCCTGAAGACATAAACAACTCACAACACTTTTTTAAAAAGCATAAGTCTTTGCTCAGCTACTGTAAAAGACTGTAAGTTCTAAATTCTACCATTATTTCAACATTTCAAGAGAGTCAGGATTCATGGTGTAGGTCTACAATCCCTATTACTTGGGAGACTGAGGCAGACAGGTAAGGAAGGCAGGGAGGACAGATGGGAGAGGAGGAGGCAGGATGAGAAGGCAGGGGAGAAGGGACAAGCACAAAGAGAGGCATCGAGGAGGATTCAGGCCAGGAGAGAAGGCAGGAAAGGGAGGGAGTGGGGAGGGAGCAGTCACAGGTGGTGGTGGTGGTGGGGGAATTCTGTCTCCTGAACAAATCTGATTTGTCCAAGGCAGCTGCACATCTGATCATTGCCCAGGCTTCCACTGACTAGGAAGAGCTCGTGCTTGTGTATCCACACCCAGGAGTACTGCTGACCCAGGAGTACTGCTGACCCAGGAGTACTGCTGACCCAGGAGTACTGCTGACCCAGGAGTACTGCTGACCCAGGAGTACTGCTGACCCAGGAGTACTGCTGACCCAGGAGTACTGCTGACCCAGGAGTACTGCTGACCCAGGAGTACTGCTGACCCAGGAGTACTGCTGACCCAGGAGTACTGCTGACCCAGGAGTACTGCTGACCCAGGAGTACTGCTGACCCAGGAGTACTGCTGATGGAACTGGTTCCAAACTCAAGAGTTCAGCTAGACGCCAGCTGCCTTCGGACTTGGAAAGGCATCCTGAAGTCTATCAGAAGAGAGAAGAGAACTGCTATGGTCATCCATCTCTCCATCCTCAACCTCCTTTGATATGAAGAAACATAGCAGATGAGCACAGGCAGGGTGAACAATGGACACACCTCAACCTTGGCTGCTAACCAAGAGAGAAAGTCCTGAGGAGTCAGCTTATGTACATCAACAGTCATGCATGCCCTGGTTTCAGAAGCAGCAGGCACCCTTGGGCATAAAGAACACAGTGTACTTTGTACATGGTGGCTACAGCAACTGGGAGACACTGGTGGTAGCTTCTGTTCAGATCAGTTCTATTCTTGAAAGATGCCATTTCCTCTGAAAGAGCAAGGTGTAATACTGTCACCTGCTACCTCCAAACCGTGACCTGGGGGGGGGGGGCGTGCGGGAGCTGTCCCAGGGTGACCAGTCGAAGTCTGCGTGTTTTGTCTTTGTTCCTGTTTTGAGTGAACATGTGACTCACAGCTGACCCTTTAATATTTTGACAGATGAGAAAACCTGACACTTGGCAATCAATCAGGTGAGGAGCCAACACAAATCCACAGCACCATGAGCTTCCATGGCACTGTCCTGAAATGCGTGTCCTAACAAAGTGTCCTTGGTCTGGATGTCATCTGCCTCACTGGAACGTGTTAGGTAGGATCTGACCAGGAACTCTCACCTTGCCGAGGAAACCTGCTATGGTATGACGTTGTTGAATGACTCACAGAACTATCATGGGTAACTAACATACTACTTCCTATACAACATAAGGATTTCAAGATGGTTTTCCTGACTTCCCCCATTGCACTTTTCAGGCCTTTCTTGTGCATTTGACTTTAGCACGGACTAGGCACACTGGACAGCACCTGTACTGTTTTGTATAGAATATACCATTATCAATCCCAAAATGAAGCCATCTAGAAAGGCAGAGGAGAAAAGCACACATTCCTATGAGTGGGGCAAATAACAGGTCCAGATGTGCAGAGCCTTAGCAATATGACTTTTAAAAATGAAGTCATTGTGGTTTGTTTTTTGTTTTTTAAGATAATCAAGGCCATAACTCTTTTCCAGGAGCTCTTTATCCTGAGGAATATGAAGCCAGCAGTCAAGTTAGTTATGTACAAAGAAATATTATTGTGAAAATTAATAAAAGTGAAGTAGAATTGATTTCTTGTACTTCCAATTCCTCTAAAAAAAGTTTTATAAAGTGATTTTTTTATTAGATATTTTCTTTATTTACATTTCAAATGCTATCCCGAAAGTTCCCTATACCCTCCCCCACCCTGCTCCCCTACCCACCCACTCCTACTTCTTGGCCCTGGCGTTCCCCTGTACTGGGGCATATAAAGTTTGCAATACCAAGGGGCCTCTCTTCGCAGTAATGGCCGACTAGGTCATCTTCTGCTACATATGCAGCTAGAGACACGAGTTCTGGGGGTACTGGTTAGTTCATATTGTTGTTCCACCTGTAGGGTTGCAGACCCCTTCAGCTCCTTGGGTGCTTTCTCTAGCTTCTCCACTGGGGGCCCTGTGTTCCATCCTATAGATGTCTGTGAGCATCCACTTCTGTATTTGCCAGGCAAGAGACAACTAGCTATATCAGGGTCCCTTCAGCAAAATCTTGCTGGCATATGCAATAGTGTCTGGGTTTGGTGGCTGATTATGGGATGGATCCCTGGGTAGGGTAGTCTCTGTTTAGTCCATCCTTTTGTCTTAGCTCCAAACTTTGTCTGTAACTCCTTTCATGAGTATTTTGTTCCCTATTCTAAGGAGGAATGCAGTATCCACACGTTGGTCTTCCCTCTTCTTGATTTTCTTGTGTTTTGCAAATTGTATCTTGGGTATTCTAAGTTTCTGGGCTAATATCCACTTATCAGTGAGTGCATATCTAATGACTTCTTTTGTGATTGGGTTGCCTCACTAAGGATGATATCCTCCAGATATCATCCACTTGCCCAAGAATTTCATAAATTCATTGTTTTTAATAGCTGAGTAGTAGAGCATGTGTTCTTATTACCAGTTGGAACATCTTCTGGGCATATGCCCAGGAGAGGTATTGCTGGATCTTCTGGTAGTATTATGTCCAATTTTCTGAGGAACGGCCAGTCTGACTTCCAGAGTGGTTGTGCAAGCTTGCAATCCCACCAGCAATGGAGGAGTGTTCCTCCTTCCCCATATCCTCGCCAGCATCTGCTCTTACCTGAATTTTTGATCTTAGCCATTCTGACTGGTGTGAGGTGGAATCTCAAGGTTGTTTTGATTTGCATTTCCCTGATGATTAAGGATGTAGAATATTTTTTCAGGTGCTTCTCAGCCCTTCGGTATTCCTCAGTTGAAAATTCTTTGTTTAGCTCTGTACCCCATTTTTAATGGGGTTATTTGAATTTCTGGAGTCTAGCTTCTTGAGCTCTTTGTATATATTGGATATTAGTCCCCTATCAGATTTAGGATTAGTAAAATTCCTTTCCCAGTCTGTTGGTGGCCTTTTTGTCTTATTGACAGTGTCTTTTGCCTTACAGAAGCTTTGCAATTTTATGAGGTCCCATTTGTCAATTCTTGATCTTACAGCACAAGCCATTGCTGTTCTGTTTAGGAATGTTTCCCCTGTGCCCATACCTTCAAGGCTTTCCCCCACTTTCTCCTCTATTAATTTCAGTGTCTCTGGTTTTATGTAGAGGTCTTTGATCCACTTAGACTTGAGCTTTGTACAAGGAGATGAGAATGGATCGATTCGAATTCTTCTACATGATAACCACCTGTTGTGCCAGCACCATTTGTTGAAAATGCTGTCTTCTTTCCACTGGATGGTTTTAGCTCCCTTGTCAGAGATCAAGTGACCATAGGTGTGTGGGTTCATTTCTGGGTCTTCAATTCTAATCCATTGATCTACCTGTCTGCCGCTGTACCAGTACCATGCAGTTTTTATCACAATTGCTCTGTAGTACAGCTTGATTTCAGGCATGGTAATTCCCCCAGAGGTTCTTTTATTGTTGAGAAGAGTTTTTGCTATCCTAGGTTTTTTGTTATTCCAGATGAATTTGAAAATTGCCCTTTCTAACTCAGTGCAGAATTGAGTTGGAATTTTGATGGGAATTGCATTGAATCTGTAGATTGCTTTCGGCAGGATAGCCATTTTTACTATATTTAATCCTGCCAATCCATGAGCATGGGAGATCTTTCCATCTTCTGAGATCTTCTTCAATTTCTTTCTTCAGAGACTCAAAGTTCTTTTTTTTTTTCTTTCCATTTTTTATTAGGTATTTAGCTCATTTACATTTCCAATGCTATACCAAAAGTCCCCCATACCCACCCACCCCCACTCCCCTACCCGCCCACTCCCCCTTTTTGGCCCTGGCGTTCCCCTGTTCTGGGGCATATAAAGTTTGTGTGTCCAATGGGCCTCTCTTTCCAGTGATGGCCGACTAGGCCATCTTTTGATACATATGCAGCTAGAGTCAAGAGCTCCGGGGTACTGGTTAGTTCATAATGTTGTTCCACCTATAGGGTTGCAGATCCCTTTAGCTCCTTGGGTACTTTCTCTAGCTCCTCCATTGGGAGCCCTGTGATCCATCCATTAGCTGACTGTGAGCATCCACTTCTGTGTTTGCTAGGCCCCGGCATAGTCTCACAAGAGACAGCTACATCTGGGTCCTTTCGATAAAATCTTGCTAGTGTATGCAATGGTGTCAGCGTTTGGATGCTGATTATGGGGTGGATCCCTGGATAAGGCAGTCTCTACATGGTCCATCCTTTCATCTCAGCTCCAAACTTTGTCTCTGTAACTCCTTCCAAGGGTGTTTTGTTCCCACTTCTAAGGAGGGGCATAGTGTCCACAATTCAGACTTCATTTTTCTTGAGTTTCATGTGTTTAGGAAATTGTATCTTATATCTTGGGTATCCTAGGTTTTGGGCTAATATCCACTTATCAGTGAGTACATATTGTGTGAGTTCCTTTGTGAATGTGTTACCTCACTCAGGATGATGCCCTCCAGGTCCATCCATTTGGCTAGGAATTTCATAAATTCATTCTTTTTAATAGCTGAGTAGTACTCCATTGTGTAGATGTACCACATTTTCTGTATCCATTCCTCTGTTGAGGGGCATCTGGGTTCTTTCCAGCTTCTGGCTATTATAAATAAGGCTGCTATGAACATAGTGGAGCATGTGTCCTTCTTACCAGTTGGGGCATATTCTGGGTATATGCCCAGGAGAGGTATTGCTGGATCCTCCGGTAGTACTATGTCCAATTTTCTGAGGAACCGCCAGACGGATTTCCAGAGTGGTTGTACAAGCCTGCAATCCCACCAACAATGGAGGAGTGTTCCTCTTTCTCCACATCCTCACCAGCATCTGCTGTCACCTGAATTTTTGATCTTAGACATTCTGACTGGTGTGAGGTGGAATCTCAGGGTTGTTTTGATTTGCATTTCCCTGATGATTAAGGATGTTGAACATTTTTTCAGGTGTTTCTCTGCCATTCGGTATTCCTCAGGTGAGAATTCTTTGTTCAGTTCTGAGCCCCATTTTTTAATGGGGTTATTTGATTTTCTGAAGTCCACCTTCTTGAGTTCTTTATATATGTTGGATATTAGTCCCCTATCTGATTTAGGATAGGTAAAGATCCTTTCCCAATCTGTTGGTGGTCTCTTTGTCTTATTGACTGTGTCTTTTGCCTTGCAGAAACTTTGGAGTTTCATTAGGTCCCATTTGTCAATTCTCGATCTTACAGCACAAGCCATTGCTGTTCTGTTCAGGAATTTTTCCCCTGTGCCCATATCTTCAAGGCTTTTCCCCACTTTCTCCTCTATAAGTTTCAGTGTCTCTGGTTTTATGTGAAGTTCTTTGATCCATTTAGATTTGACCTTAGTACAAGGAGATAAGTATGGATCGATTCACATTCTTCTACATGATAACAACCAGTTGTGCCAGCACCAATTGTTGAAAATGCTGTCTTTCTTCCACTGGATGGTTTTAGCTCCCTTGTCGAAGATCAAGTGACCATAGGTGTGTGGGTTCATTTCTGGGTCTTCAATTCTATTCCATTGGTCTACTTGTCTGTCTCTATACCAGTACCATGCAGTTTTTACCACAATTGCTCTGTAGTAAAGCTTTAGGTCAGGCATGGTGATTCCACCAGAGGTTCTTTTATCCTTGAGAAGAGTTTTTGCTATCCTAGGTTTTTTGTTATTCCAGATGAATTTGAAAATTGCTCCTTCTAATTCGTTGAAGAATTGAGTTGGAATTTTGATGGGGATTGCATTGAATCTGTAGATTGCTTTTGGCAAGATAGCCATTTTTACAATGTTGATCCTGCCAATCCATGAGCATGGGAGATCTTTCCATCTTCTGAGATCTTCTTTAATTTCTTTCTTCAGAGACTTGAAGTTTTTATCATACAGATCTTTCACTTCCTTAGTTAGAGTCACGCCGAGATATTTTATATTATTTGTGACTATTGAGAAGGGTGTTGTTTCCCTAATTTCTTTCTCAGCCTGTTTATTCTTTGTGTAGAGAAAGGCCATTGACTTGTTTGAGTTAATTTTATATCCAGCTACTTCACCGAAGCTGTTTATCAGGTTTAGGAGTTCTCTGGTGGAATTTTTAGGGTCACTTATATATACTATCATATCATCTGCAAAAAGTGATATTTTGACTTCCTCCTTTCCAATTTGTATCCCCTTGATCTCCTTTTGTTGTCGAATTGCTCTGGCTAATACTTCAAGTACTATGTTGAAAAGGTAGGGAGAAAGTGGGCAGCCTTGTCTAGTCTCTGATTTTAGTGGGATTGCTTCCAGCTTCTCTCCATTTACTTTGATGTTGGCTACTGGTTTGCTGTAGATTGCTTTTATCATGTTTAGGTATGGGCCTTGAATTCCTGATCTTTCCAGAACTTTTATCATGAATGGGTGTTGGATCTTGTCAAATGCTTTTTCTGCATCTAACGAGATGATCATGTGGTTTTGAGACTCGAAGTTCTTATCATACAGATCTTTCACTTCCTTAGTTAGAGTCACGCCAAGGTATTTTATATTATTTGTGACTATTGTGAAGGGTGTAAGGGTGTTGTTTCCCTAATTTCTTTCTCAGCCTGTTTATCCTTTGTGTAGAGAAAGGCCATTGATCTACAAATAGTGATATTTTGACTTCTTCCTTTCCAATTTGTACCCCCTTGATCTCCTTTTGCTGTTGAATTGCTCTGGCTAGGACTTCAAGTACTATATTGAATAGGAAGGGAGAAAGTGGGCAGCCTTGTCTAGTCCCTGATTTTAGTGGGATTATAAAATGATTTTTAACTTTCTGCTAGAAAATTCCCATCTCCATGACATAGCTGCATCTGGACCTGTTATTTGCCCCACGCCATATGAAGAATGTCTCATTTTCTCCTCTACCTTTCTACATGTTTCTTTTTTTTTAGAACATTTTGTACAAAATAGAATAGACCTGAGTGACTTATTATTATACGGTCATAGAACATCCCCCCTCTCTTTTTTATCTCTCTTCCTCCCATCTTACTTCCTTCCCTCTCCTTCCCTTCCTCTCCTCCTTCCCTCCTCCTCTCCTTCTTCCCTCCTTCCTCTTCTCCTTCCCTCCCTCCTCCCCTCCTTTCCTTCTTCCCTCCTTCCCTCCCTTCCTTCTTCCTGCCCTCACCACACTGTCTTAGAGTGTTTATCTTCTCCTGACTTTTTTCATCTACCTCTCTTCACAAAGCTCTTTTCCAGGTTTATTTTTGTTTGTTGTTACATTTTGTGCATGCGGGGGTGCCCACTACATATGTGCTACAGTGCATGTGTAGAGGTCAGAGGGCAACTTTCAGGAGTTGGTTCTTTCCTTCCATTAGTATGGGTGCTGGGGAACTGAACTGGGTGGCAACCTTGGTGACAGGCACCCTTACTTCTGAGCCATAGTCACAGCAAGTGTCCTCTGGAAGTCGGAGAGAAGCCTCAGCATCCCTTTGGGACCCTGTCGTACCATCTCTGGTAGGATGTTCCTTCCTTGCTAATTGCTCTTCCACCTCCAGGCTTCATGGTTACAAGGCCCACTCTCCTAACAAGCTCAATCCTGAAGGATAATCTTTGTCAGTTCTTTTCCTAAAACAAACAATTATGGTTTAAATGTACATGTGCTTCCTAGTGTTAGGTCGTTAGTGTGGGGAGCTGGGTTAATTTATGCAGAAACTGGACTGGACTTAAAACTACAGTCATTGTGCTTGTCCTCAGTGTACCAAAGTCTTTCACTCCTTATCTATATAAAGTATTTGGAATGGAGTCTACCTTGACATAGAGGTTTTCTCTGTTTCACTCACACCTTTAGATCATTCTGATGCATTTTCTAACAGGTAGTGCTGTATCTTAGAAGAGGGTCATTGCTTTTCAATGCCAGGAAATCTCAGGACACACAGATAACACAAAGGTCATCAGGCTAGAAAGTACATCCTCCCCCGCCTTCTGTCCATTCTGCCTCTGTGAGCACTCAGACCTCTGTGCCTCCTACAGAGATCTATACTGCCATTGAAGCACGTGCCATCATGCCCGGCCTCTTGTTGACTGCCTTGTTTTTTATTTAGGGTTATAATTGTAAGTAAGAGTCTGCAACTATCAGTCCAATGTTATCAAAAAGATACTATAAAGCAAAAAATAATTCCATAGCTCTAGTAACGTTTCCACTTGAAGACTAGGAACCCAAACTGGGTTGTTACTGCATCTCCCTGGACTGAGCTCGTCCTTTAACAAGAAGAGAATTTCAGAATCTTCCTCATCTTGTACTCCAGTCCAAAGTGGTGTCCAGGATCCTACCTCTAAAACCTAGGGCCTTCTGTCCTACTTCACTCTGTGAACTTGACACAGCCTAGAGTCATCTTAGAGAAAAAACAAACAAAAAAACAATGAGGGATTGAACAGATCAGATTATAGGCGTGCCTATGGAGGAGTTGTGTTATTAACTGATATTGTGTCGGGTCCTACTGTGGGGGCCACCATCCCTAGGCAGGTGGTCCTTGCAACATGAGAAAGCTGCTTGAGAAGGCAAGGAAGGAGCCGGAGAGTAAGCCAGCAAAAAGTAGTTCCCACCTCCTGGCTCCTGCCTTTCCTTCCTGTGTTGACTTCCCTCAGTGATGGACGCACACTACGAATGTAAGAAGAAACAGTAGTCCCTCCCACCTCCAGCCTATGTGACAGTGCTTTTGGTCAGAGCATTTTATCATCACGACAGTCAGAAACTGGAATGCCCTCCAAGCCTAGGGTGGAGGGCTTTCTAGAAATGGCAGCAGACACTATTTCCTTGAGGTCAAGTCTACATCTCTTAAGTAGGGACCTGGCTGCTCCAGGGCTTCTAAAAGGCAGTAACACAATAACCCATCTCCAGAACTTTCCAGGACAGTGTTTGCTCAGTTGCAAATAATACAAATCCCAGACTTCAAAAGCCCAGGCCCAGAGCAGGCAGGAGAAACCTAATCCATTTGTCTCTATAGTCTGCACCAGCCGGAGCTGCCTGGGCTATCGGGCCTGTGTTTCTTCTTCCTGCAGGTCTAAATCTTCATTCTAATCAGCCATGAACAGCCAGCTAAGTAAGAGCAGGACTTCCCTGCAGGGTTCTTTGAAGGACAGCAGCAATAGCTTTCACAAAAGGAGAGATTTGATTCCACATTACGAACCAGACAAAGTCATCCTGAGAGAAGTGATAAGTACTGTGGAGAAACACTGCACTTTAAACTACGCATCTTTTTATATTCCAAAATGGGATGCATGTTGTTAACATCTGCATCCAAGTGGTTCCACATTAGCCCATATTTTCTTCAAAAAAAAATGCATGATGCACTTATTTTATAATTACATAACTAAAAAGCCCTTAGTGGCAAAGAACTCCCCAAGGCACTCTCCAAGGACAAACAAGGCTTCTTAGAACTTCTAAAGTTAAATACCTCCTCTTTTATCTTGGGGATAACCAAGCAAACCCACATATAAAGTTTGATCCAAGATTGAACAGATGTCTAGGTGTTCAAACTCGCCTCCTGAGGTGCCGGGATCCTTGAGAGTTGTTCAAGAAACCAACCACATCACATTCTGAACAAGCAGATCCATCTACATGCTTAGGAGGTTAAGAGACCTTTCCAGAATGAGAGAAAACCCAAGACGCATGCTGTGAATATTGAAATTTTCTAAGTTCACGGAGTTGAAACAAAAGCCATGTAGACCTCCTGGTTCATTTCCTGGATTCATAGGAGATGAAATGTCATCACAAACAACATGATGACTCGTGTGGAACATATAGGGCTGGCTTTGTATAATTTTGAGCTTCACACATTTGAGAATTCAAGAGCTAACATTCTTCTCCCTGAAATTTCTACATTAGTTACTCTGGGGTGTTGCTGCTATGATAAAATGCTTGACACAAAGAACTTGAAGGAGGAAACTTTTCTTTTCTTTTTTATTAGATATTTTCTTTACTTACATTTAAAATGTTATTCCCTTTCCTAGTTTCCTCTCTGAAAATCCCTTATCCTCTCCCCCTCCCCTGCTCCCCAACCCACCCACTCCCATTCCTGGCCCTGGCATTCCCCTATACTGGGGCATAGAATCTTCACAGGACCAAGGGCCTCTCCTCCCATTGATGACCGACTAGGCCATCCTCAGCTACATATGCAGCTAGAGCCGTGAGTCTCTCCATGTGTTTTCTTTAATTGGTGGTTTAGTCCCAGGGAGCTCTGGGGGTACTGGTTAGTTCATATTGTTGTTCCTTCTATGGGGCTGTAAACCCCTTCAGCTCCTTGGGTACTTTCTCTAGCTCCTTCATTGGGGACCCTGTGCTCTGCCCAATGGATAACTGTGAGCATCTACTTCTGTATTAGTCAGGTACTGGCAGAGCCTCTCAGGACACAGCTATATCAGGCTCCTGTCATCAAGCTCTTTTTGGCATCTGCAATAGTGCCTGAGTTTGGTGGTTGTTTATGGGATGGATCCCCAGGTGGGGCAGTTTCTGGATGGTCATTGCTTCAGTCTCTGCTCCGAATTTTGTCTCTGCAACTCCTTTCATGGGTATTTTGTCCCCTCCTTCTAAGAAGGATCAAAGTATCCACACTTTGGTCTTCCTTCTTCTTGATTTTCATGTGTTTTGCAAATTGTATCTTGGGTATTCTGAGCTTCTGGGCTAATAATATCCACTTATCAGTGAGTGAATATCATGTGTGTTCTTTTGTGATTGGGTTGCCTCACTTAGGATGATATCCTCCAGATCTATCCATTTGTCTAAAAATGTCATGAATTCGTCGTTTTTAATAGCTGAGTAGTACTCCATTGTATAAATGTACCATATTTTCTGTATCCATCCCTCTGTTGAGGAGCATCTGGGTTCTTTCCAGCTTCTTGCTATTATAAATAAGACTGCCATGAACATAGTAGAGCATGTGTCCTTTTTACAACTTGGAGCATCTTCTGGGTATATGCCCAGGAGTGGTATTGCTGGATCTTCCGGTAGTACTATGTCCAATTTTCTGAGGAACTGCCAGACTGATTTCCAGAGTGGTTGTACCAGCTTGCAATCCCACCAGCAATGGAGGAGTGTTCGTCTTTCTCCACATCCTTGCCAGCATCTGCTGTCACCTAAGCTTTGATCTTAGCTATTCTGACTGGTGTGAGGTGGAATTCTCAGGGTTGTTTTGATTTGCATTTCCCTGATGACTAAGGATGTTCAACATTTTTTTAAGGTGCTTCTCAGCCCTTCTGTATTCCTCAGTTGAGAATTCTTTGTTTAGCTCAGTACCCCATTTTTAATAGGGTTATTTGGTTTTTTGGAGTCTAACTTCTTGAGTTCTTTATATATATTGGATATTAGCCCCCTAATGGATGTAGGATTGGTAAGGATCTTTTCCCAATCTGTTGGTTGCCGTTTTGTTTTATTGACAGTGTTCTTTGCCTTGCAGAAGCTTTGCAATTTTATGAGGTCCCATTTGCTGATTCTTGATCTTACAGCACAAGCCATTGCTGTTCTGTTCAGGAATCTTTACCCTGTGCCCGTATCTTTGAGGCTCTTCCCCACTTTCTCCTCAATAAGTTTCAGCGTCTCTGGTTTTCCAGTAGCCAACATCAAACTAAATGGAGAGAAACTGGAAGCAATCCTACTAAAATCAGGGACTAGACAAGGCTGCCCACTCCCTACCTATTCAATATAGTACTTCAAGTCCCAACTATAGCAACTAGACAACAAAAGACGATCAAAGGGATACAAATTGAAAAGGAAGAAGCCAAAATATCACTATTTGCAGATCATATGATAGTATATATAAGTGACCCCAAAAATTCCACCAGAAAACTCCTAAACCCGATAAACAACTTCAGTGAAGTAGCTCGATATAAAATTAACTCAAACAAATCAGTGGCCTTTCTCTACACAAAGGATAAATAGGCTGAGAAAGAAATTAGGGAAACCACACCCTTACACCCTTCACAATAGTCACAAATAATATAAAATACCTTGGTGTGACTCTAACTAAGGAAGTGAAAGATTTGTATGCTAAGAACTTCAAGTCTCTGAAGAAAGAAATTGAAGATCTCAGAAGATGGAAAGATCTCCCATGCTCATGTATTGGCAGGATTAATATAGTAAAAATGGCTATCCTGCCAAAAGCAATCTACAGATTCAATGCAATTCCCATCAAAATTTCCAACTCAATTCTGCACTGAGTTAGAAAGGGCAATTTGCAAATTCATCTGAAATAATAAAAAACCTAGGATAGCAAAAACTATTCTCAACAATAAAGAACTTCTGGTGGAATCACCATCCCTGACCTCAAGCTGTACTATAGAGCAATTGTGATAAAAAACTGCATGGTATTGGTACAGTGACAGATAGATAGATCAATAGAATAGAATTGAAGACCCAGAAATAAACCCACACCCCTATGGTCACTTGATCTTTGACAAAGGATCTAAAACCATCCAGTGGAAAGAAGACAGCATTTTCAACAAATGGTGCTGGTTCCACTGGCGGTCAGCATGTAGAAGAAGGTAAATCGATCCATTCTTATCTCCTTGTACAAAGCTCAAGTCTAAGTGGATCAAGGAAACTTTTCTTCTAATCCATTGGTTCATACTCACTTGGGCCCATGTCTCTGGATCTGGCGTGAGCCAGGACATGAAGGCAGAGGAGCTTCCTCATGGCCTCTAGGAATCAGAGAAGAAGAGGGTGAATACAGGAGATGCTAGGGCAAGATAGAGCCATAAGGATGCAGAGATAGAGACTTTTTAAGCATAATGGCAATAAATAAGCAGTCCCTGGGAGCAACCTGAACTTGCTCATGTCATGTACGTTTGAGTGTAGAAAGTGCTCTGCATGACAGAGATAATGAAAACAGGAACCTGGGATTCACCTTGTTTTGGACCACACTTGATGACCTTGGTAAATGATTAAAATTCTCTCTTTACTCTTGGTTCATGGAGCCAGGAAGACCTAGTATGCCTGTCTCATAAAACTGATGTCAGTTAACATTGCCAATGTCTATATGACTAAAGCCCATTAAATCTGTAATGACTCATGGGACCTGGGATCTTGGGAAGTGGTTGCCACCTGCCTTCCCAGGAGTAGCTAAACCAAAACCACTGCAAATACTTTCCCTTTTTATTGACTCCTTTAGAGCCCAGTTGAGGGATCCAGACCTAGCTACATAAAGTCAAAAGTCATCCTATGGAAGCGAGGTATTGTTACCATTCATTTGCTAGAACATTTTTGATTTGTTTTTGTTTTTCGAGACAGGGTTTCTCTGTATAGCCCTGGCTGTCCTGGAACTCACTTTTGTAGACCAGGCTGGCCTTGAACTCAGAAATCCGCCTGCCTCTGCCTCCCAAGTGCTGGGATTAAAGGCGTGAGCCACCATTTGTTAGAACATGACTAACATGCTGAAAAGTCTTCATTTTCTTTCTGAAAGAATCTAGCTTGTTGGGGTTTATGTTGTTTTGTTTTGTTGTTGTTAGGATTAGGCGGGTAAAGTGACAAGAACTGGAGTCTGAGGCTAGCCTGACTCTTAAAAAAAAAAAAAAAAACAGCAAGAAGATGGGAAGCTTGGTGACCTGCTCCAATGCACATAAGCTCTTAGAAAGGGCCATGTAAGCAAGATTTCTGAAAGGGGCCCTGTTAGGGTCCAGGAAATAGCCACACAAAGCACTCAGACACCAACCTCAGTCTGGTATCAGGACTTGGGATCCAAAAGCTGCCACCCAAGGCAGTCCTCGGAAACCAGTTTTTACATAGGGAAAACAAGGAAGCGGTGCATTTGCCACATTTACAACTCTTAGGCAATCTAGACCAAGCATCACTGTCTGACCTTTAAGCTGATAGGCTGGGACAAGAGGCTAGGAGGCTAGGGGAATCTCTAAAGTCCACGAGGCTCTGGGACAGAGTTTAACAGCAAGATGTTTTTGCTAGGCCAAGGAACAATAAATCAAGTAGCTATGAGCTACAAAGGTCGAAGGAATGTGGCAGAGCTATTGTTTTATTATTTATTTTATTATTAACAGGCCCCACAAGACCAACTGCTGTTTCCTATGGGCCCTATGCATGTGTCTGAAGCACCTACCTGCTCTTCCTGGGACTCTATCAGAACAAGAACACAAATCCAATTGCTTTGGAACATGTGACTCCGTCCTCCGCTTGGTCTGAGGTATGGTCACTGTTACTGTTTGCTCTCCATTATATTTGAGAGGGTTCCCCTTCAATCCCCATTTTTGCCCAGCATGTACTGTTTACGGGATAACGTGCATTTTCATGGATCTTCACAGCAATGCTCAGATAGGGGTTCAACCTTCCATGGAATTATTTACTGTCTGCTTGTCGGACTCAAACCCCCTGATGTTTCAGTCCATTGTGACCACTCCATGTGCTGTGCAGAGTATTCTGTCCTTCATTTCAGACCCTGCCTGACTTGGTCACTGCAGTTTGTCAACCAAATTCCTGCTTAGGGTGAAGGGCATGAATCCCACTGGAAAGTAGCTCGTTCCCTCTGCCCTGCAGCTTGTACCTGTGTTATGTTTTGGTGCAGGAAAGCTGTACACTGGCAGCACTGCCCTGGCCACAGAAGCAGGCTCTCCACCAAGCTCATCCAGTTTCTTGAAATGAGACCAAAACGAGCCTTTAGATTAAAGGTATGAAAATCACTGAGGTTGAGAGGCGGGGCAATATTCGTTCCTGGGTGCTGAATCCTTTGGTGTCTAAACTGGGATCCAGGACAGAGGGGTGCTTCTAAGAAGAAAGTTTTGAGAAGTAGAAAGTTTTGTAAGAGTGGTATTCAAGCAAAATGATACGTTTTTCTTACAATCCTGGGCTGACATCCACTATCTATATGCTGACCAGTATCCCTCCCCGGGTTATCAAACCTAAAGAAACAAACTCAGAGTTTCAGATCAAAGACAAATGTCCATATAAACTGGGGGGCAGGGGGGTGTGTAGGCACAGGGGGAAGGATAGGCACGGGGAGGGGGGGACTGCCTAAAGTTTCAAAAAATTTAAAAATAACGCAATACATATGAGTTTTAATGTATTTCTTTTTAAGGCTGAGAGGTGCCAGAAAAACTAGCAATATGGGGAAGGGATCATATGAAGGCTGGTGGACTAGCTTCTACTAGAAGTTCACGTGGTTCTTAGAGTCAGTGTTTGTAAAGAATTAAGAGTCCATAAAGTGTCCTGCCTACTTCCTGCTCTTGGTGTCTTGGCTGGTGGTAGGCTCTAAGCTGATGGCTAAGGGAGTGACTGAAGCTGGAGGTTGTGGGAGGGGAAGCCCAGAGGACCAAGATGTCACCTTGGGAATAATTAAGGAGCAAAGTACCCAGGGGCTGTGACTCTTTTGCATGAAAAGCTTCCTGTTTCATTTTGTGATAAGCTTCTGTAATTGTCTTGTAGGATTTGAACCATGAAAACGCTGGCCAGTCGTAAGTCACTGTGGATGCTGCTTTTTATAGTCATCTTCTGGGTCTCTTTTACAGTTTTCAGAAACCCTGTGAAGGTAAGAGTTGATCTCATTTCCTGTTTTGCTTGAAATTGTGTGCCTAGAAACTGATGTAGTTCACAGTGTTTAACACAGCAATGTCTGAGGAAAGGGATTTACAAACCTTCGTGTGTAAGGTGGGATGCGAGGCAGAGGATACTTCTCACAGATAGGAAATCGTGAGGGGTGGAAAGCTTTATAAGACAGTCGTGTGTGTGTGTGTGTGTGTGTGTGTGTGTGTGTGTGTGTGTGTCTGTGTGTCTGTGTGTCTGTGTGTCTGTGTGTCTGTGTGTGTGTGTGTCTGAGTCTGTGTATGTGTGTCTGCGTGTGTGTGTGTGTCTGTGTGTGTGTGTGTCTGTGTGTGTCTGTGTGTGTCTGTGTGTGTCTGTGTGTCTGAGTCTGTGTATGTGTGTCTGTGTGTGTGTGTGTGTGTGTGTGTCTGAGTCTGTGTATGTGTGTCTGCGTGTGTGTGTGTGTGTGTGTGTGTGTGTCTGTGTGTGTGCGTGTCTGTGTGTGTCTGTGTATGTCTGTGTGTCTGTGTCTGTGTGTCTGTGTGTGTGTGTGTGTGTATGTGTGTGTGTCTGTGTGTGTGCGTGTCTCTGTGTGTCTGTGTATGTCTGTGTGTCTGAGTCTGTGTATGTGTGTCTGTGTGTGTGTGTGTGTGTGTGTGTGTGTGTGTGTGTGTGTGTGTGTGTGCTTGCACAGACCTTGGCTGCTTGCATGTGAATGTGTTACTGTCTCACGTCATCCACATCCTGTGCTTGCACGTGCTTTATGGAAGCGTCTGAAGAAGGAATGTGTTCATTTCTAGGTACTGAAACAGGCCTGCCTTTTAAACACTGTGGATAATTGTGAGTGGCAAGTGTTTTCCCCCCTCCAGTACCAGGCTGTCTAAATATCTATTCAAATATTTGTGTGCTGTTTCCGACTGTGTGCAGTTTCTGACCTCACAGCTGTTTTTTTTATAAGGCTTATGTTTCAGTGTGGAGCTGTTGGCTTTGTTGCTGCTGTTTGATTTCCCTCTTCCATTGGTTGCTTCTCAGCTTTGGAGTTGAGGTTTTGTTGCTGGTGGCTAGTTGCTTTTATGTGTTTGTCTGCAGGATTTTGTTTTGTGTTTTGATACGTGGTTTCACCCCGTAGCACAGGTTAGCCCGTCTCTGACAGACACTACAGCTCAAGCTGAGATCACACTTGGAGCTGTCCAGCTTCAGATCTCACTGCTCTTAGGGAATTGCCTTATTACAAATATTTTTGGTTATAGATTATCATTATTGTCTCACAAGAATTGGACTCATGCAAAATATTTTGGCTTTACCAAAGATTCTAATTAGTGACTGATGACAATGATCCATTATCATTGCTTCGTTTGACATGCTTGAATATTTTTAAATATCTTTTCAAACAATAGAGACAGTCCAAATAAGTATCTGCCATGTGCCCAATGCTTTTCTAATGCCCCCCATATGTCCTAGTTAGGGTGTCTATTGCTGTGGCGAAAAACGCCATGGCCAAAAGCAAGTTGGCAAAGAAAGGGTTTATTGGGCTCACACTTCCACATCATAGTTCATCACTGACGGGAATCAGGATGGGAACTCAAACAGGGCAGGAACCTGGAGGCAGGAGCTGATGCAGACGCCATGGAGGGATGTTACTTACTGGCTTGCTCTACATGGCTTGCTTAGCTTTCTTTCTTATAGAACTCAGAACCATCAGCCCAGGGATGACTCCACCCACCATGGACTGAGCCTTCCCACATCAATCACTAATTAAGAAAATGCCCCACAGGCTTATGTACAGCCTGCTCTTATGGAACTGAGGCTCCCACCTCTCTGATAACTATAGCTTGTGTCAAGTTGACATAAAATTATTCAGCACACCGTGTTATTCCACAGTCCTCGAAACAACCATTTAAGGCACCTGACAGTGAGTTGGCAAAACAGATTCACAGCTATGTGAGTGCAGGGCTAATAGAGACACAAATTAATAGAGATTGTGTCAGATCACCTGGAGCTGGAGTTACAAGTGGTTGTTAGCCATGGGAAATTGAACTCGGGTTCTGTTTAGGAGCAGCAAGAACTCTTGACTGCAAGGAAATTGTTGCAGCCTCACATCACCACCATTTTGAAGACGATTCTAGCTATTTGGGGTTGAATGGGCTTTCCAAAATAAGTCATTGGAAAGCAGAGTAATACTGACAGTTTTTAAACAAAGCTGCCTGTGTGTGAAATTTTATGACCACAAAGTATCAGGCATATAAGATTTCTGTACCTCTCATTGGTATATAGAAAACAAAAGTTTGTTAACCTACCAAAACTTGTTACATTAAATAGAAACTTTTTTTCTTTGTTCTCTATTCTACTTCTTGCCCATTAGCTACGGACCATGTTCAAGTTGCCTGTGTCCTTCAATCGCTGGAACTTGGTCATGGGACCCTCATGCCCTGCAGTGCCTCTGAACCTACCAGTTTCACCAAAAGAGACAGAACTGAGAATCAGGGAGGTCCTGGAGAAACTAGACAAACAGATCCCTCCCAGACCCTTCACCCACCTCAACTACACCACAAGCGCCACACACAGTACAGCCACCATCCTCAACCCTCGGGATACACACTGTGTGGGGGACCAGCTGGACATCCTGGTAGAGGCTAGAGACCACCTAGGAAACAGGAAGGGGTATGGTGGGGACTTCATGAGGGCCAGGATGTTCTCCCCAGCCCTGAAGGCAGGAGCTTCTGGAAAGGTGACAGACTTCAACAATGGCACTTACCTCGTCAGCTTCACTCTGTTCTGGGAGGGCACGGTCTCCCTGTCTATCCTGCTCATGCACCCCAGTGAAGGGGTGTCAGCTCTCTGGAGATCAAGGAAACAGGGCTACGACAGAATCATCTTCTCAGGCCAGTTTGTCAGTGGTGCTTCTCAGGTCCACACTGAATGTGCCCTGGTTCTAAATTCAAGTGTTGAGCTGTGCCAGTATCTGGATGCCCAGGACCAAGAAGCTTTCTACTGTGTGAAGCCTCCAAATGTGCCCTGTGCAGCTCTCACCTACATGCAGTCAAAGAACAAGGATGTTTCCTATCTTAGCCAACAAGAAAGGAGCCTCTTTGAAAGGTAAATAAGTACCATTTCACATTTCCGAGGTGGAAGTGGTAATTTCGTCTGCAGGGAATGTATTCTAAGCACATTAACTTAGGGCTCTATGGGAAGAGCTCCTTTATGAGAAGGGAGCAAGGAACTCATTCACAGTATCCATTCTCCAAGAGCCCTCTGACTTTTATTTTTAAGATTTATTTATTTATGTTATTTATATTCAGACACACCAGAAGAAGGTATCAGATCCCATTACAGATGGTTGTGAGCCACCATGTGGTTGCTGGGAATTGAACTCAGGACCTCTGCAAGAGCAGTCAGTGCTCTTAACCACTGAGCCATCTCTCCAGCCTGAGTCCTCAGACCTTTAGGATAGGTAATCCTTATTGATGACCCCCAAAACATGTGTTAAGTAAAAACGAAAAGAATGAGAAGTATGTGTGTGTGTGTGTGTGTGTGTGTGTGTGTGTGTGTGTGTGTGTGTGTGTGTGTTCTAATACATTCTGTGTCTCCATGCACTGCCTTGCACACAAACTCTGGGTCCCTGCCTACTATGGACCAAGAAATGAATAAAAGAAACTTACTAAGTGGCCTGAAATTCTAGATGGGAAAGTTGTATTATCACTGAGAACTCACAGAAGGACTAGCCAATCTGGGATCTGGAGTGTTGTCTGAGTTGAAGCCACTGTATATTAATTTCTGTGCTTGTCTCTTTAAGGTCAAATATAGCTGTGGAGATTATGGAAAAATCCAATGCGATTAGTGTCTCCAAATGCAACAGTAAGTGGTCCTGTGCTGGTGGGGGATGAGTTACACTGAACCTATTTAAAGGTCCTTCCCTTTCTGTTGGACTTGGTCACTGTCTCAGTTCTTGTAAGGCGGGCCAAGGCACAAAGTCCATGAATGAGCAAATGAGTGTGATCACTAGAACTTTGGTTAGGTGCTTTAGCAGCCACACCTGTCAGCAATCTGCTCATCAGGCTGAAGGTCACCTGTCCATCTAAGTCTTTACATAGTTCCTCATCTTCCCCTACCCTCTTTACATCCTTCCTTGGGATATCACTTATGATGTCTCCAATGTGACATCGACTGCCATCCCTAATACCAACTTACACCATGCTTCTCTCAGTTTTTGAAGACTTTTTTTTTTAACAAAGAAGAACTTCCACGTGTGTATTCACTACTTGTTCTTGCATTGTGTTTTTATTATGAGCAGCTCACAAACCCCACCTAAAGTGACTTCGGGCAGCAGTATCTTTGTCTCTCTAGGTTCACCATGAAAAGCTTGCTAATTGCTAAGACAGTGTTCCACTGAAAACCTTTCCATTGAAGGAAAGTGTGTTTCTGATTGCAGAAGTGATATGTAGTACTTACCCAGCATGCAAAAAGCTCAAGGCTGGACCCCCCCCTCCCCAGCCCCACATAAACACACAACTATGATTGTCAGACCCTGCAAATAGAGGCAGGAAGATGAAGTATTCAAGACCATCCTCAGCTGCATAGCAAGTTGAAGGCAAGCCTAGGCTACATTAGACCCTGTCTCAAAGACACAGAGAGACAGACTTACAGAGGGAAAGAGAGAGAGAAGGCGTTAAGATACTAATTTAGCCTTTTGGAGTGGTGAATAATTGCAACCCCAGTTCTGCCCCCTCACCATCCTAGGCCCCCATTCTTTGTATTACTCAGTGACTATGATTGAAGTTATGGTCCTCCTTGGACCGCCAGGCTACTCTCCAGAACACAGCTACTATCGATACACAGGGACAATTTCTAAGCCAAGTTCATCCTGCCTTTATCTCAGAGTTCATACTTTAATGATGACATTTCAGACACTGAGATCACGTGACAATCTCTGACACAAAGTGGGATAAAATAGTAGTGGGATAGTCATTATGCGTTCGTTCTCCACCTATACAAGAATTGATGAAGTCAGTCTCATGACAAGGCCATCAAACACTTAAATTTTACTTTGTAAGGCCTTTTGTATTCTGAGAGGGAAAAAACCCATGTCGTTTCATGTTTTGGGAACTATTAAAAAAGAAAACCACCAACTCTTGCTCTCCTGCCACCCGCAACTTTCTATCGAGCCCCAACAGTGACATCCACCCCAAGGTCGGCTGTCACAACGCCCGTCAACCTAGCAAAAACAAAACTCTAGAAGTTTATAATTAACCAAACAGATTTATGTATCAATAAATTCTCAATTCACAAGATGTCAATACAATAATTTCAGAACCAATTGATAACAATAAAAGCTGCCCAGCTAGATTAAACAAATATCTTAATTATTTTATCTTTTAATATCATAACTACCTGTGGCTAATTAAAGCCATGATGGTTCATGGTTGTTGTTGTTGTTGTTTTTTCCTGTTTGTCTGTTTTTATCTTGGCCTCTTCCTCTCTCTTGAGATGCTCTCTGCCTCTGTAACTCTTAGCTCCACCTCTCTTTCCCTGTCCAATCACAGGCCTCTTACTGTCCTGATATTTTAGTGTGAATGGACAGGGAAAATCTTGACACATATCATCCTTTCTATTTAAATAAAAAATGAAATAAAACCAAAAGAAACCCTTTTCTTTCAAAATATAGTTTGAGCACAACTATTATCATTTTGTAATTTATAAGGTACAAGATAGACCTAACAGCTAGTCTATCATATTTGTCATTAGGATAGAACAATGTCAAATGTCCTAGCTTTAAAGACTTATCATTTTATACCTGACTTATGTCTTGGCTTTAGATTGTATGTCATTTGAAAACCATCCTCTCAAATCTGTTCTCTCAGAGTACATAGTCTGGGTCGGCTATGAGACTATGTCGTTTTTTAACCCTGTCAGAATGTCACAGTTTCATAATTAACACTAACAGGTATCAATTAGAAGACACACATCAGAGGAAAGTTTTACTGAGAATAAATACTCCATTCTAAAAATTCTTTAATAAACTTTTTATTGTCACCCCCATATACACGCCTATCCAACGGGCTCTTTGAAAAAGATGGAAGGCACTTTATAAACACAGACGAACAGACCTGGTGTTTTAGAAGACCTGTCTTTCTGATTCCTTAGCAGACACAGCTCCAGTGAAGGAGAAATGCAAGCTCGGGATGGTATCTGCAATCCCTAGTGGGCACGTCTGGAAAAACGCATGGACTCCTGCCTCCTGCAGTCTGGCTCCAATCAAAATGAAAGACTGCCTGAGGGGAAAATTTATCTATCTAATGGGTGATTCCACAATCCGCCAGTGGATGGAATACTTCAAAAGCAAAGTCAACAGTATGTCTCAGTATAAGCTATTCAAGGCTCTTTCAGAAACTATGTTTCTATTTCAAGGGAGAAAAAAAAAATACAGGAGGTGCCTCTTCTTTACCATAGTCTTTAAGCACAAACCACGAGCATTATTCACAAAATGTTACTATCATTCCCTAGAACAATGTTCATTACCCCTAGTGTTAGTTTAGAATGAAATAAAGTAATGGCTGGAGAGTATTTAAGACACTGTCAGGCACACTAACACATAGGAAGTGTCAGAAAGCAACAGCCATTGGAACTCTGATCACAATAGTGTAGAGTTGGAGCTAGACTCTTGCTGTAAGAACCCTAGTTTCAGTGCTCTGTTCACGAAGGCGAGGTTTCCCAGAATGTCACGTCCCACCTGAGTTAAACCACATATTAAATCATCACTTCTGGCCTGAATACATCTCTGGGCCCTGGCTCTTGTCACTGAATGCAAGGTTGAGCCTATGTCTCCATACTGGCCTTGATATAAGGCCCATCTTGTGGTCTCCAATATTTAATAAACTGATCCTCTCAAGGGAAAGGTGAACTTGGTAGGGCTTGGGCTCTAAGTTACAAAAGTATTGCCAGCAGAGAGGACATGTTAGACCATGACAGTCAGCTCCTCGTGACGTTCTCTCAGCAACAAAATTGAGACTCTAGTGACTACCTTTACCATCGCATAGTTTGATACCATAGTTTCTTTTCCTTAGGCAAATGGAGAATTCTGAGGTCTGAGTGGTCCTCCTGCTCAGCACAGCTGCTGTAGTGGGAAGACACCTCTCGTATATTTCATGCAACATTAAATTCTGTAGCCAGGGTGTGCTTTGGAAAAGCGAACTGAAGTTAGTGGGAAGCAATGAAGTCAGTAGTTGTACCACTTGCCCCCAGCGAGTCTCCGGCATGTCTCTTTTGTAGCCTCGGTCATTGGCTGAAGATTTCCAGCCCAGCCCTTCCCTGCTATGGCAGTACACAGCACAGTACACAGCACTGTGACCGCACACTGCATATTTTCTCAGAAGCTGTAGTGGGAGAAGAGTTTGCTGTTCCGATGGGGGATCTGGTTGGCACAGTGAAACACAGTAGGACTTTGTCTTGTCCTGTTCACACTGCACTTATTTTGTTATTTTCAGAGGTGTCTGAATTAGATTATTTTCCTCAAGAACTGAAGGGGGGATTTTACAAGCTTGTTCAATCACAAACTATAATCTTGGGTAATTTGACATCTTGTCTTTACTTTCTACCATATCACAGACACACACAGACACACACACACACACACACACACACACACACACACATGAATATCATTGAAGCAAATGGCTGCATCAATCTAAACAAATGCTTTGTAAAGACATCACAAATGAGGGATTGTATTACTGTCCCTCTTGTAAATGAGATACTTGGTGCTATTCCATTCATAGTTCCCATTAGAAGAACATAGAATACAGACTTAGATTCCTAGAGTCATTACAGAGGTTTGCTTAGATTCATTTTGCACACATCAATACCCTTTCCTATCTATCCTCAGATAAGGTTAGGGCAGAGTTAGCAAGTTCTACACAACACAGCATGTATACAACTGTTCACATCATCTTCCAGGGAAGCAGAATTAAATGCCAAAGTCATTCCCATATAATCCAGTCTGAATGACTGAAGAAGGGCAAAGTACCTCATCATGAAGCACTTTCAATCATTAGAGTAATTTTCAAAACCACTCCTTAGTCAGATATGGTAAGTTTATAGACTCGAAACACCAGCACTTTACTCCTGTGTTTGTGGCTAATTGATCTTTGTAACTATATTCTCCTTTTGTTTTGGGGTTGCCTGTTTGCTGTCAGCACTGAGGTCCGTGGACCTGCATGAGAGTGGGAAACTGCAACACCAACTTGCCGTGGACTTGGATGAGAAAATCAGCATCCAGTGGCAAAAACATGGTTACCCTCTTATCGGGTCATTGGTCTACTCTGTCAAAGAAATAGAGAACATTGCACGGATAATTGACAGAACTGGAGGAGAGAAAAACACAGTCATCGTCATTTCTCTGGGCCAGCATTTCAGACCCTTTCCCATTGATCTTTTTATCCGAAGGGCCCTCAATGTTCACAAAGCTCTTCAGCGTCTTCTCCTGAGAAGCCCGGACACTGTGGTGGTCCTCAAAACAGAAAACACCAGGGAGTTAAACAGCGACGTGGAGAGGTTTAGTGACTTCCATGGTTACACGCAGTATCTTGCCTTAAAGGATATTTTCCAGGATCTCAATGTGGGTGTCATTGATGCCTGGGACATGACAGTTGCATATGGCATAAACAATGTCCACCCACCAGAGGATGTAGTTAGAAGTCAAATTAATATATTCTTAAACTACATTTGCTAGCAAACACATAACTTTGAAAGTCACTCTTTGAACTTAAAAGATACAGTGACTCCTGCAGCTGTGCCAAGTGCCAGGATGCCCCAGTTACTCCAAGGACATAATCTGTATTATGGTCCATATGGTCCACCTACTTCATCTTAACAAGGCATTCATACACTGCCCTTCTGCTCAAAATTGAAGCCCAAAAGAGTCAATGGAAGGTCCACATTTTTTTATTAGAGCCACATTGCTCTTTGCCGATTGGAAGTTAGGATTCCTGTGCCTAAGACCTTCTCCTTGTTGCTGTGAGTTCAGAACAATGAAGTAATTTTGATAAAATTCTTAAAAGGTATTTGATTCAATTTGTAAATATTTTGTTGATAATTTTTTCATCCATGTTAATCAAGAAAATTGATCTGTACTTTCTTGGTCATATCTCAGAGTTTGACATCAGGCCATTACAGACTTCAAAAAAAAAATGACTTGGGTTGTATTTCTCCTGGTTGTAATTTGTGGAAGGTTTTGAGACGTGTTTTGATTAGATTTTCTTTAAAAGTTTCATGGTATTCAGCACTTAATCTGTCCAGGTCTGGGCTGTTTTGGAGAGAGACTTTTAATAACTGCTTCAATCTCTTTGCTTATTACAGTTCTGTTTAAATTGTTTCTATTTTCTAGGTTTAACTTTGATAGGCCAAATGCATTTAGAAATTTATCTTTCTTCTAGGTTTTCCAGCTTTTTTGGATATAAGATTTTGGATAAACAAAAACAAAATATGTCCAAAACACCATCTTGAAACCTGATATTTTGTACACTAATTTTATAACAAATAAAAATAAAATTTCTAAATGAAAAACATATTAAAATAAGAATTAATAATGCAAAATATTTTAGTGATTTTACTTTCATATATTAAATACAAATTTATAGTTTGCTTTTCATAAGTATATTATAAATTATATTCTTTATATTTCCTTTTTGTGTTTGTTGTTTGTTTTACAAGACAGGGTTTCTCAGTGTAGCCCTGACTGTCCTGGAACTCACTGTGTAGAAGCAGGCTAGCCTGCCTCTGGCTCCCAAGTGCTGGGATTAAAGGCGTGCACCTCCATGCCTGTCTATATCTTTTGTAGTTCTATATTATCTTTATTGATTTGGAGAGGAGATATATGCCACAGTGTACATGTGGGGGTCATAAAACAATATTTAGGACTCAGTTCTCTCCTTCCACCATGTTGACCCCAATAATTGAACTCAGGTTATCAAGCTCACTGACCCTAAACTATACCTTTTAAAACGAAGAAAGGTGGTTAAAGAGATGGCTCAGGGGTTACTTGTTGCTCTCCCAGAGGACCCAGGATTTTTTTCCAGCACACATACACACACACATAGTGGTTCAATTTCCAGGGGTGTTGCAAGATATTTGATCACACTGTGGATCGAAAGAGTGTGTTAGTTACTGGGGGGAAAAACCCTGTTTCTAGTGTGGTGTTACTCAGACCTTATTATACACCTTTAATCCCTTTGACTGGAATACAGCCATACCCTTAATACACAACTTTAATCCCCAAAAAGGAAGGTAACGTCAGTTTGTAGAAGGAAGCAGCCATGTTTGAAAGTGATGTCTAGTTGAGTGGCAGACAAAGTGATGAATCAGAGAAAGATTTGACAAAATAGAATATATTCAACCTCAAAGGAAGAAAGAGGAAATGGTAGCTACTTAAAAGAGCAGTGCAGAGGCAGAGAGAGAAGAAGACAGTTATACTGGGACAGTTGTGCAGAGACAAGTTACAGAGAGAGGACAAGCTAGAAACAGGTAAAAACAGAACAAGACAGAGAATGAGATGAAGCCAGAAGATTAGAGCATATTGCCGAAGCTAACGTGAAGCCAAGCAGAGCAGTTCAGGAGAGGCTGAGAGAGAATCAGTTAGTGTGGAAAGAAGTTTGAACCAGAACAACTGAGTTGACCAGACAGCAAGAATTCAGAAAGAGCTAGGAATGGGTGAGCTTATTCAGCAGCAAGTCTATAGGATGAAAGTATTCTAGGCCTAGATAATATTGTACGAAGGCTAGAAGCTTCCAGGATCAGGCCTAGGTTAGCAGATGGAGGCAGTAAGCCTCTGAGACAATTACCTTAGGAGAATAAAAGTTTCTATTACACAGGGGACCTGATACTCTCTTCTGGCTTCCACAGGCACCAGAAACACACATGATACACAGATGTAAATGCAGGCAAAACCCCAATACACATAAAAATTTAAATTAAATCGCTTTGTTTGCAAAATCAATTAAACCCTTGTTTGCAATCAAGGGTTATACTAAGCAAGCAGAATACTAAACAAGGCTCCAACATCTCAAAAGTCCTGACTCTACTCTCCCATAGGAACCCTCTCCATGAGATTCCAGTTGAATCTATAGTCTCACTATCCGGGAACAGGAGTGACCGAATGAAACACACTGGGCTTGAGTTCAGAGACTTTGGCCCTGTTACAAGCCACACTTTTAAGACTTTGGATAAGTCAGTTCACCTCCTTAGGCCTTGGCTTTCCAAATGAAAGAGTTGGTCTAAGATTTGCAATCACAAAACTTTGTTCTATGTAGCTGTGGTTGGTCCTTGGGACACTATTTTGAGATTCAGGGGACAGGAGTTGGTGCTGGTAGGCTGAGAACAGGTTCCGCTGTGCCTCTTCAACCAAAGTATCAGGCACTTTTACCTGTGTGGATGCTGCTCTTCTGGGTGAGCCTTGGTTTGAAGAAGTAGTTCTGAGCCTTGATACACTTTGAAAACCATTTTGATTACTTACAATCAACAGCATTGCTTACCACTACCTACATATTAAGTATTCATTTGAACATTTAGATAATGGAATTTGCATCAAGTCCTTCAGTATTCAGAATTTGCATCAATTCCTTAACTCTGCACCTATTTGCTGAACCTCACAAACTGTAGGACCCTGACTTACTCTCACTGTACCTGAGAGAAAACAAGTGCAAAAGAAACCCTTAAGTCTGGGCTTCCTATATTAAGGATTAAGGGCAGGATATAATGCATTCTTTGTATATCTGCCAGGGAATCACTGTTCACAGTCCAAGTGTTCCCTGGGAAGAGGGTGGTGTCAATAAAACTTATTAAGACCCTAACATGTTCCACATATTGTTCTAATCTTTAGAGATCTTGTGAGGTCTGGAGAGATAGCTCAGCAGTTAACAGTACTAACTGTTCTTGCAGAAGACCTAGTTCAGCTTCCAACCCCCACATCAGGTCTCTCACAACTGCCTATAACTCTAGTTCTGGATGATCTAACACCCTCGAGTATCCGACCAGTACAAGTTGTACTCAGTGAGTTTATTTAAATAGAAAGAAAGGCATGAAGCTAGGAATGGAGGGGTGGATCAGGGAAAAGTTAGGGGAAGAACAGAGAATACAACCAAAACACATGTATCTATGTATGAGTTGATAAAAAAAAAAAAGAGTACTGTTAAAGTACATTATAAAATAGTGTGATAGAGTGTTGTGTGGTGTTAACAAATGAGTTAGTGTCTTAAAGAAGATTTCAAAGTGGGGGAGGGTGTGGAAAAAAGGCAACCATCAGAGAAACGGTGAAGAGACACCAGGGAAGGAAGCCTCCCTGATACCTAACTTTTATAGCACACTAAGATACTACATGGGATACAGGGGAGAATTTTCACGAGTGGTTCTACTTGGCTGACGACTGTCTATGCGACATTATCAACCTGCCAGAAAAGGACTGTCCACTAGTGTAATCGTGGTATGACTATTATGGCCACTATAAACAGTGCACTCATTGGACTTAAGACCTACTCCACAAGAAGAACCTCCTGATACTATGAGCCAAGGCAACGACCTGTGGCTAGGGAGAGCAGAGGTCCCATAAAAAGGAACAAAAAGGCTCAGTGACATCACCTCAATCCCACTTCATCTTCAGGATCCTAAGTCAAGGTTTAAGTTGATTCAGAGGGCAATAAGTAAGCGCCACTAAGCAGTCCCAGTCAAAGTAAGGCCCTACCTATTGCTATCTGGGTGTACTGGCTAGTTTTGTGTCAACTTGACACAAGCTGGAGTTATCACAGAGAAAGGAGCTTCAGTTGAGGAAATGCCTCCATGAGATCCAACTGTAAGGCATTTTCTCAATTAGTGATTAAGGGGGAAAGGCCCCTTGTGGGTGGGACCATCTCTGGGCTGGTAGTCTTGGATCTATAAGAGAACAGGCTGAGTAAGCCAGAGGAGGCAAGCCAGTAATGAACATCCCTCCATGGCCTCTGCATCAGCTCCTGCTTCCTGACCTGCTTGAGTTCCAGTCCTGACTTCCTTTGGTGATGAACAGCAGTATGAAAGTATAAGCCAAATAAACCCTTTCCTCCCCAACTTGCTTCTTGATCATGATGTTTGTGCAGGAATAGAAACCCTGACTAAGACACTGGGCATCAGGATCTCATGCAAAGTGGGTTGATAAGTTGTCAGAACCGTATGAAAATTTCCAGAAGATACTCTCTTCTTCTGGCCAACACCACCTTTCCTTATTCCAGTATGAGGTTCCTGGAAAACACCAATGTCTTGGGAGCATTTGTCGCAATCGTCTTATAGCCAAAAGGAAAGACACAAGAGTCTCTTTAGAAAACTTGTATCTCTACTAGGATCATTGCAAAATTGCTTTCTGAAATGTGGTTCATGCCCATACATGGCTAGTGGTATCAGAATGTCTAGCAAGGAAGGAAACGCTCATCTCTGCAGAGGGTAGTCGTTACTGCAGACACTCGCTCAATCACAGCGGTTATGGCTGGTGACTGTTACTGTGGTCCAACACTCAGTCATAAATGAAAAAAGTAATCAGAAACCTATATCACCACCTCCAAGACCCAAGACACATTGCAGGAGAGGAATGAGCAAGAGTCACTCGGGGCATGAAGATCCTTCTGCCAGCCGCCTACACCAGAACAAACCACAAGATAGAGATTGTTGGAGGATATAGTTTTTTTTTTCAAGCTCAGTTGGGCAATTGAGATAGAAATTATCTACCTTGCAAAAAGGTGTTTGTTGAGAGCTTTTGGTGTCACTTCTCCGTATTTGGCATTTGTCACTGGGCTCAGACAAGGAAGGAGGCTCGGGTAAGAATATTAGAAATGGTGACCATGGGGCTTTGCTTACTGCTTTGCTGAATTTCTACCTTATGTGATCTCTTCGCTCGCTACTTGACTTAATCATTATCTGTGTGATCCTTTTGCTTACTACTCTGCTTGATTATCTTCGTGTGCGATCTCCTTGTTTACTACTTCGCTTGGTTACTTTGTCTTTGATCTAAGAACTGACCGTGGTTTTTTGGATGTGCCTTGAAAAGCAGGCTGGAGAGAAAAAAAAGAAGCTGCTTCAGCCTCAGCATGAGCTGAAGTCACTTGATAATTTTGTCAAATTTTTTCTTTTTCAATCCTCACTCCCTCGCTTGAGACCCTGCTGACTATCTGAGCTGGCTTTCTAGAAGGGACGTCATCTCGAGAAATTTTAAGGGATGATGGGTTGAGGATTCCTTGCTTTGAAAAGTTCTTTATTCATTTTATTTCATTTTTGAGATCATGATATAATTGTATTATCTCTCCCTTCCTTTCTTCCCTCCAGACCATCCCATATATTCCCCCTTTCTCTTTTTCAAATTCATGGCTTTTTTTTTTAACTAGGTGCTATTATTACATTCCTAAGTATGACCTGTTTGGTCCATACAATGCTGCTCATACGTGGATAACCAATTGGAAGGCTGTTTTCCCTGCTCCCAGCATTGCTGAGTTGCCTGTGCAACTTGTGTCTGTAGGGTTGGGGCCTCATGGGTGTATCCCTATCCTCTGTGGCATGTCCCCTTTCTGGGTGTCTTCGTTGCTCAGCTCACATTTGAGCAGTCATGTTGGTGAGACTTTCTGAGTACAGCTTTTGACGTTTCTAGGAGGCCCAAGCTCACAGAAAACTCCCTGAGCTTCAGTAAGGGGGATCTGTGCTGTAGATGTATCCATTGGAACTGGGCTCTACAGCTATGGGTTTTGATTTGGTTGTGGTTATCTGTAATAGTCTCCATCTGTTACAGAGACAAGATTTTTTGGTTGGTTGTTTTGTGGTTTGTTTTATTAAATAAGGGGTGAGGACTACACTTATCTATGAATATAAGGACAAATATTTATAGATGATTGTTAGGAATTATCCTGGCTTCATAAAGTAGTGCTTGTAGGTTCTCCTCCAAGATCCATGACTTCACCAGCATTGAGTCATTAGCTTGGATTCATGGTCTCCCTCTTGCTGAGAGCTTCTGGAGTCCTGTCAGAGAACTGTTGGTTACTGCCAAGGTGTGTGTGCCACTACTGCACCGTTAGGGTGAATGTGCCATGCTGATTGTTGTCATAGTTCATAGAGATCAATGAGTAGGACTGTTGACTGCCTCTCTCCTTTGGAAGCTTGCAAAGAGTCTTCTGGTACTATAAAAGCTATTCTTCCTCCAGAAGGAAACATTCAAGTCAGTTCCAGTGCAGTAGCCTCTGGGACCAGTGTCTGAAGTGCATGGTGTCTTCAGCGATAGGAATTTATCTTCCACCTCTGGGGAGTAACCAGGGACAATAGCAATAGGCTGTCTGTTTTGGGAGCCTCTTGGATAGGCCTGACCAACAATCAAAAGTGAGCTCCTCGTGTCTGGTATTGGGGTTTTTATTAGATGGTCTTTGGCTCTTGGGGGGGAGCATTGTCAGCCCAAATGAGAAAACTTAAACTACATATGTATATTTATATACACAATTACATGTATTATATGGGTTTTTTAGATAATAGTTAATGGTCTGATTTCTTACAACTTCCTCAGATACCTTTATTGTTATTTTACTGTCCTTTTTCCTCCTCCTGTGTCTACTTTTTGGAGATGGTCTGCAGTCTCCCACTCAAACACAAACTCTGACCCAGATGTGGCTCAGTGACTTCTCAGCATGCTAGATAAAATCAAGGAAGAATGCCCTTGGGACAAAACAAAGCCACACAGGCAGCAAAGTGCAGAAGGAAGAAAAGGGGGTTAAAGGCCCTATTCCCCCAGCTCTGCTTGCAATGCTCTCTCTGGTAACTAGCAAAGCAATATATAAACAGCAATGGGGAAAATAAAAGTTATTCACTCTTGAGGTGAGCCCAGAGCTTATGTCTCTGTCTACAGCACCTTGCTTCCTAGGTCCCTGTAATGCTCAAGGCTATGATGGCCTTGGCATTTTCCTCCTGGCCCATTCCCTAAAGATCACCCCACCCCTTCTCACTTCCTGGATTCTTCCAGAAGTCTTTTGAAGGACTTACAGGGCTGAGACTAGCTCTAACCTTCTTGTTGTTGTTGTTGTTGTTGTTGAAGAAATTCTCCTTCAACCCAGACCTCAACTATGTCCCTGTGACTAAGAGGCTGAGATTAAGTTAGCCCCTCACCAGGCTGTCAGGAGGACCACATGGGCTTCACTGCTGAGGTGACAGCTCGCTACTTGGTGATAACTGGTACCAACTAGCAGGTGACTTCTTTTAGTCCACAGACAGAAGAATTAAAAGAGCTCAGAGCAAACAAAAGTAAAGACCATTGGCAGGCATTGCATATACCCACCCCATACCTCCTCAGGCAGAGGAGAGCTGGTAATCACGGCTCTCAGGGGCTTGAGGTTTTAGTTTTATTTAGGTACCCCCTGCCCCCTGCTTTTTGGTAACCTTTTCTACTGTCATGCTGTATCCAAGGTGCTCATGGATCCCTTTTGGTATAGTATAGATATTAGGCCCCGTGCTTCTGTCCACAAACAGGGACACAGCTACTAGTTGTTAGAATCTGCTACCAAAGTGGGTCTCTTGCCCTCTCCCTTATTTTGGGTGTTGTAATGACCTGAGGGAAAAAACCTTAATGGAAAAGAAAAACTTAATGTAGAGAAAACAAAGTGGTAACTCGGTTCCTTCCGGCCTCTCAGGTGCTCTATCTAGTCTTCTTCTGTGATCTCTGTCCCTGTTCTCCCTCCCTCCCCTCCCTCTCCTCCCTCCCCTCCCTCTCCTCCCCCCCCTCCCTCTTCCCCCTCCCCTCTCTCTCTTCCTCTCCTTCTCTCTCTTTCTCTCCCTCTCTTCCCCTCTTTCTCTCCCCCCCCACTCACCCTTGTTTTCCATTCTCTGTTGTTGGTTAAACTTTTTCCCTGTTGCTAAATACAAAACTCTCGTTGATAACTGCATTATTTTTGAAAAGTGAAATAGGGAGAGGGAGGAGGGTGTATCCCACTTGTCTCTAGGCCACTAGAGCACCGAGTGGGGAAAAAAGGCTGTCAAAGGCAAAAAGGATGACGAAGGTGACTTTGACAGACCTTTATTTGCTGTTCCCACCCAGTGATTCATTTGTACTTTGTTTTCTCTACAGTATTTGTTTTTGGAGCTTTTGGATTTTTGTTCTTTGTGTTTTGGGGGGTTTGTTTTGTCTTCTTTCCTGTTACAAAGAATCACTTATCTGTTTTCTTCAAATTCCAAGAAGAAAGGGTTCCTAAAACTCGGGACCAGAATCTAAAAATGTTCTAGAGTCTCAGAAGCTGCAAGACTGCAAGCCTCCCTCCAAAGGTTATAAAAGCACTAAACAGTCAGTCTGCTGGAACTGCATGCAGGTTGGGCCAGAGAGCCCCAGGGCAAGCCCCAGCTTCTGTGAGCCAAGACTCATACTCCTCGATGCTGCGGGCTTAGTTGATGTGGCTGCCTATGAGTCACTCGTGTTCTTGTCTGTAAGTAACCCCAGTAGGCTCTGTTCGCTTAGACCCGGGAGGGATTGCGCCTTTGGATTGGTCTCCAAACTGGGGGCAACAGACAGACCTTTGTCACATCCACCTGGGGAAGTCCTCACAACAAATGTTTGCATCAGCAATGTTTCTTTGCAGCTGATCAGACTCTTAGCTTGGCTTTTCACATGTGGGATGACCCTGATGGGAATGTAGGACTAGGCTGTGGGACCCTGGACTGCGAGAAAGATCAGTGTGCTCTAGATTTATTCTGGAAAGCTTTCTAAAGAGAGGCAGTCCTCCTGCGTTGAGGGCTGAGTGATTATCAAGTTTGGTTGGCCTGGTGCCATTCCACAGAGGGTTGTTTTCAGTCAGTCAGAAAAGCAGAGTCATCTTTCTCAAATGTGTCTTTGGATGTGTGCTTTGTGAGTGTGTTTACCATACATGGAGAACTGTCTGGAGGAGGTTTACCTTCATTCTAGCCCTGCTTTGCCGAGTGCTTCCTCTTGAGAGGAGCCCAGGGAGTGGCTTCTGAATGCTAGATTTAAGTTTTCCAGGAGATTTTCTTAAATGTTTTCTGTAATTCACAGTAAACTCCATGTTATTCACATACTGAAATTTCCTCGTGGATCTTTTTGTGTGAGCCCGAGTGATAGATCTCTTATGATCTACACACAGTGTAGACCTATGGTCCAGGTAAACAGCAGGCAAGCAAGACAGTGCCATAAATTAACTGCATTAATTTGTATTCTCACCAACGAGAGGGTCATACTGAAATTGCAATTTATGTTATAACCTAACTGAATTTCAGCCAGCCGTGGTCATATGCTTTGACTTTAGAAAATACATTTAGGAGTGTAATCTGACAACACCCTTCTCAATAGTCTCAAATAATATAAAATATCTCGGCGTGACTCTAACTAAGGAAGTGAAAGATCTGTATGATAAAAACTTCAAGTCTCTGAAGAAAGAAATTAAAGAAGATCTCAGAAGATGGAAGGATCTCCCATGCTCATGGATTGGCAGGATCAACATTGTAAAAATGGCTATCTTGCCAAAAGCAATTTACAGATTCAATGTAATCCCCATCAAAATTCCAACTCAATTCTTCAACGAATTAGAGGGAGCAATTTGCAAATTCATCTGGAATAACAAAAAACCTAGGATAGCAAAAACTCTTCTCAAGGATAAAAGAACCTCTGGTGGAATCACCATGCCTGACCTAAAGCTTTACTACAGAGCAATTGTGATAAAAACTGCATGGTACTGGTATAGAGACAGACAAGTAGACCAATGGAATAGAATTGAAGACCCAGAAATGAACCCACACACCTATGGTCACTTGATCTTCGACAAGGGAGCTAAAACCATCCAGTGGAAGAAAGACAGCATCTTCAACAATTGGTGCTGGCACAACTGGTTGTTATCATGTAGAAGAATGCGAATCGATCCATACTTATCTCCTTGTACTAAGGTCAAATCTAAGTGGATCAAGGAACTTCACTTAAAACCAGAGACACTGAAACTTATAGAGGAGAAAGTGGGGAAAAGCCTTGAAGATACCTCTCCTGGGCATATATCCAGAAGATGCCCCAACTGGTAAGAAGGACACATGCTCCACTATGTTCATAGCAGCCTTATTTATAATAGCCAGAAGCTGGAAAGAACCCAGATGCTCCTCAACAGAGGAATGGATACAGAAAATGTGGTACATCTACACAATGGAGTACTACTCAGCTATTAAAAAGAATGAATTTATGAAATTCCTAGCCAAATGGATGGACCTGGAGGGCATCATCCTGAGTGAGGTAACACATTCACAAAGGAACTCACACAATATGTACTCACTGATAAGTGGATATTAGCCCAAAACCTAGGATACCCAAGATATAAGATACAATTTCCTAAACACATGAAACTCAAAAAAAATGAAGACTGAAGTGTGGACACTATGCCCCTCCTTAGAAGTGGGAACAAAACACCCTTGGAAGGAGTTACAGAGACAAAGTTTGGAGCTGAGATGAAAGGATGGACCATGTAGAGACTGCCATATCCAGGGATCCACCCCATAATCAGCATCCAAACGCTGACACCATTGCATACACTAGCAAGATTTTATCGAAAGGACCCAGATGTAGCTGTCTCTTGTGAGACTATGCCGGGGCCTAGCAAACACAGAAGTGGATGCTCACAGTCAGCTAATGGATGGATCACAGGGCTCCCAATGGAGGAGCTAGAGAAAGTACCCAAGGAGCTAAAGGGATCTGCAACCCTATAGGTGGATCAACATTATGAACTAACCAGTACCCCGGAGCTCTTGACTCTAGCTGCATATGTATCAAAAGATGGCCTAGTCGGCCATCACTGCAAAGAGAGGCCCATTGGACACGCAAATTTTATATGCCCCAGTACAGGGGAACGCCAGGGCCAAAAAGGGGGAGTGGGTGGGTAGGGGAGTGGGGGTGGGTGGGTATGGGGGACTTTTGGTATAGCATTGGAAATGTAAATGAGCTAAATACCTAATAAAAAATTTTTTTAAAAAAGGAGTGTAATCTGTCACTCTTGAAAATGCGTTTTAAAAAATTATGCAACTACCCTGATGAACCAGAAAAGGCCTCTCAAGGTTGCTCAATTTCAAACAATGTTAAAAAACAGGAAACTTGTTTAAGATGAGAACTTTCTCAAATAGAATTCACTGAAAGAGAGCAAATACTGTATGCTAGGTGCCAATTACAGTCATCTCTGATTTCAATGTGTGCTGCTGTAAAATCCTCTGAAAAGGAAATCACTAGAATTTCTATAGATTAACCACGAGAATTTATTTTAAAGAATACACACATACACACACACACACACATGCGTAATTTTGTAGTCAGCCAACATCAACAGGCAACAAGAATGCCTTACCAGCCCATATCACGAATTAAGGAGTGGTTTTTGAGGAAAGGAATCTGATCTGTGGTCCACACCCATGAGTGGTGACACAGCAGATCATAAAAAAAGAAAAGCAAAAATTAAAAACAGGAAATGAAGTTGGAAGATGAACGGGGAGAGGGGACTAGAATGGGAAGGGAGGTAGACCGGGGAAGGGGGAGCTGGACTGAGAAGGAGTGACTGGACCAGGGAGGGGGGACTGGACTGGGGAGGAGGGGCTGGACCAGGGAGGGGGCACTGAACCTGGGGTGGGGGCTGGAAGGAGTTAGAAGTTGTTGGGAGTGACTTTGATAAAAATACATTATATAAGCTATGAAATTCTCAAATAATTAATTTAAATTATACACACACACACACACACGCACGCATGCACACACACACACATATATATGTATATATGTATATATGTGTGTGTATATATATATATATATATATATATATATATATATATATATATATATATATGGGTGGACTGAGAAGTGGCTCACTGGTTAAGAGCACTTGTTACTCTTCCAGAGTCATAGGGTTCAGTTCCCAGCACCCACATCTCTGATTCCAGTTCTAAGCAATCTGATACCTCCTTTCAGGTGCCAGGCCTGTAAGCAGTACAAGCATACACGCATGCAAAAACACTTATAAAAATAGAAATTAAATACATATACTGAATGCACCTGTGTGTATAGTATATATCTACACATGTAGAATTTATATTTCCAAAACAGTTAGACTAACTCATAACTTCCTTGTAGGAACAAATGAAAAAAAACTGAATAATTTTATTTTCAATCAGACTGAAGTATCCAAGAGCAATGAAGACAGCAGGGGCTAGAGGTGTCTATATTCTAGAGAAAAAATAGGACAAGAGCAGAGACATTAGGGATATAAAAGGAGAACGAAGTAGCATCTTTAAAGTACCAATGCACTTTAAAGATATCAAAGACCCAAAAACACAGACTTTCACTCAGCAAAAACAGCCCTTGGAATAAAGAGGCTCATTTTAATGAGAGGGAAAATACAATTTTGAGGATCTGTCACCAGAAGATTTAAACTTACAGAATATTATAGTAGATGCTATTAAGCAAAAGAAAATTCTCCCTAAATGATGGAACAGAAATGCAAGGAAAAGTGGAAGATGAGAAGATAAATGAGGAAGTAGTCTATGAAAATGACATTGTATAACAACATATAGATAATATTTATTTTTAATTAAAATATCTGGCAATGCTAACAACAACAAAAGCGTGAGATAATTCAACATAGGGGCAGTATAATTTTATAAGCTCTCTCACTTCCTGGGAAATAATGTAAGTGTAAATTTATTTTAGAAACTAAAATAATACATAGAGAGCTGGAGAGATGGCTCAAGAAGTACAGTTGCATGCCACCGAGCCTGATGCCCTGAGTTCATTTCTAGAACCCACATTAGAAGGAGAGAACTGACTCCTGCAAACTGTCTTCTGACCTCCACAGGCACAGTGGCACACACACACACACACACACACACACACACACACACACACACTCACTCACTTACTCGTGGGATATATACATAATATGGAGTCTCATCCAATAATGAGAAGGAATGCAGAAGTGACAAATGCCGCAGCAGTGATTTATCTACACAAGCATTTCACTGAAGGGGACATTGTAGGTTGAGTTTGTGGAGGCTCTTAACCCCAGCACTCAGGAGACAGAGGCAGATGATGGATCTCTGTGGATTTGAAGTCAGTCTGGTCTACATAGCAAGTTCCATGCTACTGGTCTACATAGCAAGTTCCATGCTACTGGTCTACCTAGCAAGTTCCATGCTAACCAGGACTGTTTTGAGACTGTATCAAAATACAAACAAAAAAGGGATTGGAAAGATGGATTAGCAGTTAAGAGCACTGACAGCCCTTCCAGAACGCACACAATGGCCCTCTGTAACTCCAGTTCCAAAGGAACCAATGCCTTCCTCCTTCTCAAGGCTCTCTGGGCATTGCAAACACATGGTAAATAGACCTACATGCAGGGGTCCACACACATAAAACAAAAATAGATCTCAAAAAAGAAAAACACAAATGAATATATGATGTACATTATTATAAGTATACGTATAATTCCATCTATATGAAACCCAAGAAAAGTCAAATCTATGTTAAAAGCCAAAACTGAGATCCTTGTCTTTCTGGGACCAGACACACGGTAGGCAGAAAGGAGGGCCGTAGTTGCCTGGGAAACAGCATAAGTTTATGGGTAATAATAAAAACTTCTGTCATTAGGGATAATGAAAACATGTTCAATATTGAGTACAGTCACTACACAGAGGAAAGCATTTCTCAACATTCTTACAACTGTGTATTTAAATGCATGTGTGCTTATGATATATAAATTACACCTTACTAAAATGTTACATTAAAAAAAAACAAGACAATTTGTAAACGATTCACTGAAAATACCTCTTTCTCAGGCAGCAGTAGTAATGACAAAAAAAGGAACATAAATAACAAAGACACTGGCTTCCCTTAGAGACAAACAGCATAGTGTGGCATGAGGAAACGGTTAACCAAAGAGCAGCAACTGAAACAAGAAAACACAGTGGGATGTTATTTCTTTCTCTTCCTATCAACATATGTTCTCTCCTTAAGAGTTTGTGGAGTGATGGACCTTCCTCTGAAATGGGCGGATAGACAGAAGCTCTCTTTTCACTCCCCTCCTAAGTGACACCCAGCAAGGTCTCCAATTGTGAATCCCAGTAGCAACCCTATTGTGCCAAAGAAGACTGCTCAGACACTGGCTTAAGCCAATAGAATGTCTTTATTAGCTGACCAGCAGCTGCATTGGATGGGGTAAGCTTTTAAACACAAAACCCATGTTCTGGGTTAACATACTTCAGTTAACAAAAACAGTTAGGCAGAAGCAGTACTACAGAAACCAAAAATCAAGGTTAGTACATTTTGAGGCTTTCCCATAACTAAGGACTTTGATGGGTTAGGGTTTTTGTTTTCATTCTGGCAGGTGGTGCGGTCTAAGTACTAAGTTTTGTGATCTGAACGGCATTTCCATCACAGAGTCAGTTGTGCTGAGGTCTGGGGCCCCTTGACACCCACAGGGCCACATCTACTCAAACAGGGCCACACCTCCAAATAGTACCACTCCTTGGGCCAAGTGATGGACCTTCCATCACACCAACCATGGCAAAAAAATTTTTTTTTATTATTCCTGATCAATTAGCATAGACATAGCAGGTTTTTCCCAAAGCCATACATAGTTTCCTTTATCTTATGAGAAGTGAGTCTAAGCCTTTTCAATGTTGTAGGGTCTTTTTTTTTTTTCTTGGTAAGGAAATCTAATTTGTTTTCATTCATAAAGGGAAATCTTTACTACCTCCAGGTCTTGATATACTTAGTTTGGAAAGCATCCAAAGAGGAATATTTAGTCAAACCATTAGTACTTGCCCACCAAGTAGTCTCAGAAGCAGTGTTACTACAGTGCTGTTCTCCAGATTAATTGACCCACAAGGCAGAATAGCAGGCATCAGAATACAGAGAACAGGGAACGGCTGAGGTCAAGTCCTCTAACATTAATTTGGGCTTCCCCCAGTCACAGTGAGTTGTGTTGGTCAATGTCCTGACTGTCTGGTTACTTCCTATCCTTGGGTAGTCAAGTGTCTAAAGCATAACAGCAATCCTGGTTTATTTCTGGCTGGGAATGATTAGCTCTGTCCCCAGGGTCCCTTCCTGTGGCATACAGACTGATTCCCCAGATTTTTCCTGTTTTCAGAGGCCAGAATCTTTCCTAATAAAATTTTCAGAAAGCCTAAGTTTTATAAACCCAACATTTGCAATGGAAACTCCCTTGTTCCTAGCAATTAGGGGGCCCAGTTACTTAGGACTCCATCACGGAGTCAGTTGTACTAAGGTCTAGATGTCTGTTACACAGTTGAAGCAGTTTTTTTTTTCAATAACTGTGGCTCCACACACAACTTAAAATCATGGTGCTTTCATGCCAAAGTGTGGTTATTAAGGAGACTCGAGGGACTAGAGAAATAGCTCAGCAGTTAAGAGCACTGGCAACTCTTCCAGAGGATGCAGGTTTGATTTCCAGCACTCACCCAGTGTCTCACAACTGTCAGTAATCCCAAGTTCCTGAGTCCCTAATACCTTTTGCTGGTCTCCTCAGGCACTGCACACAAGTACACAGTGACACTCACATCCACGCAGGCAAATCACCCACGCTCATACAGATTAAAAATTAAATTAAATTAAATAAAAAAGAGATTTGAAATGCCACCCATACTTATAAATGCTTTAAAGTTTTTACAAATGCAACGCCTCCCTGCTTGTTATTTGGTGTGCTGAGAAAAACTTACATATGACTAAATAAGAAGTTAGGTTATTTAAAATGTTGATTACTGTGCTTCAGTGTAATTGAGTTATCACTCTCTATATTTTATTTTATATGTTCGAAAATGTCATTTAGAAAAAAGTCTTGGATAGTATTTGAAATGTGAATGAAGAAAATATCTAATAAAAAAATAAATAAAATGACAGAAAAGAAAAGAAGAGAAGAGAAGAGAAGAGAAAAGAAAAGAAGAGAAAAAGAAAAAGAAAAAAGTCTTTAGGCTGCATTAGATAGCCAAAGATGGACATGTTTCAGGACAAATAAGTCTTAGGACCTGGATATTCTCATCATACTGTATGATCAAAACAAGGCTGTTGATGAAGCTAGTATGCCTCAGGTTAAAGAAAGGAAAAGAAAAAAGGAAAGAGACTAGAAGAGACAAGTCATATAAGTCATATAACTTGAATTATATCCACTGCAGAGAATGAACATTATGGCTGTGCCCAAATACCATAGAGGCCAGGAAGTGTAGTGTAACTGGGATGTCACATGCCCAGACATAAGTTTAAGTGATGGTAGGGACAAGATCTCCAGTCTCTACATAGGTACCCAGTGACTGAGGATGACCAGGCTTTAGGAGCCAAGAGTCAAGAAGAAAATACACGTTTCTGGTAGGGAACATGGTTCACAAGGACAGGGAGAAGAATCCGCACAGTGGCAAAGGAGAATTGAACAGGCTGACTTTGGAGATTCCATTGAGCAGCCTAAACTCAGCTCCGCTCCCCCAGAAACAACTCTGTTTGCAGCCTTTGCCTGTTTCTATGAAATGTATCCACAGTGGTCAGTTAGTTTCAGCCAGGAAGAAATGTACACAATGGTGCTTATTAGCTATCACGAGGTAGGGTTAGCACAGCTCTACCCTTGAGTATTTCCAGTGGAGACATCCTGAGGGTATTTGGAGAGGCAGAGGTGTGTAGGCTCTAGTGAGACATCTCTGAGCTCTAAGCCTACTGAGAAGAACTGTGCCCTGCAGTTATTTTTCTTATGTGAAGGAATCTGCTCTAGAATGTCCATTGGCAGACTTGAGGAACAGCACAAAGGGAAATGGAGCGTATCATGGCAAAGTATGTGTGTTAGACCAAGGAAGCTCAGAGGATAGAGAACCCAGTGTTCGCGCTCAAGATTAAACAATGGAGGTTTTTCAGATTGAGCAGAGAGCATGGTGAGTACTGGGGTGTCCATCCCATGAGCGACAGAGGCAAGAGGGGACAGACAATGATGGGGAAATATGAAAAAATAAGGCATCTTCCAAGGTTGACATGAATGGGGCGAAATACTCCTGTATTCCAGCCTTCATAAACAGGTACTTCACACTGTTGACTTTCCTCTTCTTCTGGAAACATATGGGTAAGCATTCAATAGTTTTACATCCATCCATTAACAGAATAACTATATATTTGATGAAACATGGCTTGGAAATCTGAGTCAAAACTGTAGGGTTTTTTTTTTTCAGGGTTGGTAACATTCTGTCTGTGTACACTGCTTTTTCTATGTCAAAGAGCATGAATCGGAATAGGTATGGTAACTCATGCATTGTGAATTTCACCAAAAGTTAGAAAGACTAGGTGAGACTTAGGGCAGGGAGGCCTTTGACTGACTGTTACCATACTACATGTTTCTTGACATTACTAGAAAAATATGAAACCTTAGTGGGTAAAAATGGAAGCTGGTTTGGAAGCACAGACTATGCTTTTTTTTTTTTTTTGACAGTTACTCATTCCACAAACATTATGCTTGTCAGTGACACGGGGGGGGACGGGACACAAAAGACGTACAATGCTGAGACAGGCATGACCCCAGCGCTTTACCACTGACAGGCTCTGGTTCCCAGGAAGTCATTCAGTATTAGATGCACAGTATGGTGAGTGATGCAGACCACACCAGCCATGATGTCTTTTCTCCCCATTTCATTCACTTCATCTCTATGTCACAGGACACAGAATTCAGTCCTTTTAGAAGTTCCTTGAGCACCACATTTCCATAATTGGAAAGTCACAGCTCCATCATTAGACAGTGATTTAGTATTAGCTGCAACCGGCCATGGTATCTCACTGAAAACAGTTAACTAGCTCTAAGGTGACTTTCCCCTCTGGACTCTGATGCTGAAGTTGGGGGTCGAAGTCTCTAACCCAAGAAGCCAAGTTCAGCCACCCATCCTTGAGAAGTCAATTTAAAAAGCCAAATGAATAGCCCTAGTCATCCAAGGAGATGTATTTGTTACAAACCTGCTGAAAAGAGGGACAAAGACATCCTGGAGACTGCAGTGAAGTCTACCTTCAGGTTCTGAAAGGAGACTAAAGTTTAAATAGCATCGTGGAAATGCATACCTAAGCAGTCCCAACAAGGTGTGGGAGTGCCCACTATTGACCCACCGCCCTCCCTGGAAAGCCGGAAACCTCTTTCTTAGAGAGGACAGTCCTCTGCTTGTGCCAGCCCGTGTTTTTTGTCTTACAGCATGAGATTCTTGGGGAAATTCCATTTTTTTTTTTTTTTTTTTTTTTGTTTTTGGCTTTTTGAGACAGGGTTTCTCTATGTAGCCCTGGCTGTCCTGGAACTCACTTTTGTAGACCAGGCTGGCCTCGAACTCAGAAATCTGCCTGCCTCTGCCTCCCGAGTGCTGGGATTAAAGGCGTGTGCCACCACTGCCCGGCTTGAAATTCCAAGTTTTTAAAGTCTGTTGTTTCAATAGTCTGATAGCTGAAGTGTCCCTGTAGAATATATTCCTTTGTTCCCAGTCAACTGTATTTGGGTTTCTACATGAGGGTTACTGGGTTTTGCTCTGTACCAATAAGATGCAAACAGAATCCTTCTAGAACCTATTAAGCTAATTGACCCATGCAGAAGTTTTTCAGACCGTCGAAAATTCACTGTAGTTTTGATTTTCAAGAAGCAAAAACATAGTGGGTCTCTACACACTGCATCTGGTTGGTATTGTTTCCATTCGCCATGAACACCTTAAAATGGTCTTACTTCTCTCTGCTTCCCTCCCAGCACCTCCTCTGGCCACTTCTCTTCCCCTTTCTTCTCATGATCTTGTTAAATTTGTCTTTTATGCAGAGTAGTAAATGGTCTTACTTCTCTCTGCTTCCCTCCCAGCACCTCCTCTGGCCACTTCTCTTCCCCTTTCTTCACATGATCTTGTTAAATTTGTCTTTTATGCAGAGTAGTTTCGATTCCACTCCCCCCAAAAATAATTTCTACCTCAAGATTCATACTTGGTGTTCAGCAAAGCAAGAGTCGCTACAGAACCCATTTTGTTTAAAGGTATTTTATAGATTATTTTAATAACATAAGCTATGCTTAGGGTCTCATCAGGATCTTCTATCTTCCCCTACCCCCAAAAAAAGATATTGGCAGGCTAATTAACTTTTCTGCTTTGCATTGGGATTGTGGTGAGTGAAAGTGGGGTGTTTCTACAGGAAGCGAATACAGGGAGAGAACATGGGGGGAGGGGAGGCATCTGACTGTCATTTCAGGGTTGAGGATGAAGAAGAGAGCCTGCAGAACAAAGCCTGAGTAAGACAAGGTAAACAAGGAAGACAAAGGGGTTGTTCACTAAGACAAGGAAAAAGAAGGCAGCTCATGGGAGATGGCCAAGTCTCAGGGCAAATCACAAGTTCCCTTGAAAGCGTGCATGCCCAGGCTCTCCCACCCTTCTCACCTGGTACCTTCTCTTGTGCTCTTTCCTAGGACACGGACCATGTTCTCAAATATAATGTGTCAGAAAATGCTGCTAGCGTTCACATCGTTCTTAGTAATTACCTGGATGATATTTGTCATTTCTCAAAATTCTGCAAAGGTAGGAACACGTTTCCCCACGTTTACCAGAAGCTGGACCTGTGTGAGCTGTCTTCTCAGAGCCCAGTCTCCCAATCTAACCTCGTTTCCTTCTCCCTTATCGACCTCTGGTGGGGGCAGGGCACCCTGTCTCTACTTTCCTGCTTCCCATTCATCCTCAGGGCCTTGTAGTCAAACTTCTACCTCTCACAGGCACCCCAAATGCCCCTTGTTAAGGCCACCAACTGCCATGTCACTAAATAAGCATTTATCACTAATCTGGATACACATATCCTTAGCTGTCTAGATCCGGCCTGCTATTGTCCTTTGCCGTGTAACTGTTCTTCTTAATAACCAGTGTGCCTTACAGTTCCTGGATCTTAAGCAACAATAAGAAAAGGCTTACCACTCAAAGTATATATAGGAATTCAGCCAATTCCTGTGGTTTTCCTTGTGGCACTTCTGTATTTAAATATCAGGTGTGTGTAATCCCATCACTCAGGAGACTGAAACAGCAGAATTGGGAGTTTGAGGCACAATTACAATCAGATAAGTTAGGATACAATGGGATTTTGCCTCTAATCCATTAAAATATAAGTTATATTGCAATATTTGTTATTTCTGAATCCATCTCTGTAATTCTAAATTAACCCCATAGAAAGACAAAATAAACACATTCATGCATTCCTATACATATATAAATTTCATTATTGCATGTTTATATAACCATGTGTATATAAAAACATGTAATACCATTTTGGAGAGAAAGAATTTAAAAGCCATGTTCATGGGTATGAAAAGTTTATACCTTCTCTATATTATACTAATCAAATTTTAGAATAAAACTGTCATAAAACCAATTGTTCAGTTTTCCTCATTTTTCACATTATATAATTGGACTAGCCATCAGAAATATTCAGCCAGTGGGAAACCAGCAAAAAGTAGTTACAGGCTGCAAAGTATATAGGATCTAAAAGAGCAAACTCACTTCATCAACTTCTTATTCTCCAGTTTCTTATTTTAAAATGAATATATTCCTGTCAAACTCTAACTCATTGTAAGTACAAATGACTGGGAACAGGTTCCTCTTTAAAGGGCACCACTATATTTCTTGTCATTCCAGCTTTGGACCACTCTAAACACAGCCATATGTTTCCATCCCTGGAACACATCCATGAAGTCCTCCTGTCCTGAAATTCCAATGAGCCAGTCAAAGTTACTACCAGTGATTAAGCTAGAAGAGGAGATCCCTAAAATGACAGGCCACCAACAAGACAAGTCACCAACAGAGACAGAGCTGAAAGTCAGGGAGATCCTGGAGAAGCTGGATCGGCAGATACCTCCCAGACCCTTCACCCACCTCAACTACACCACAAGCGCCACACACAGCACGGCCACCATCCTCAACCCTCAAGATACATACTGTGTGGGGGACCTGCTGGACATCCTAGTAGAGGCTAGAGACCACCTAGGAAACAGGAAGGGGTATGGTGGGGACTTCCTGAGGGCCAGGATGTTCTCCCCAGCCCTGAAGGCAGGAGCTTCTGGAAAGGTGACAGACTTCAACAATGGCACCTACCTCGTCAGCTTCATTCTGTTCTGGGAGGGCCCGGTCTCACTGTCTATTCTGCTCGTGCACCCCAGTGAAGGGGTGTCAGCTCTCTGGAGAGCAAGGAACGAAGGCTACGGCAGAATTGCTTTCAAAGGTGCTTTTGTTAATGGCACGTCCCAGGTCACAGCTGAATGTGGCCTGATACTAGAGTCAAGCAGTGAGCTATGCAAATACCTGTACCGTGGTGGTGAGGAAGTCTTCTACTGCATGAAACCTCAACACATTCCCTGTGAGGCCCTGACCCATGTGTGTACCAGGCAGCAAGGTGTTTCTTATCTCACTGCCAAAGAAAAAGACCTTTTTCAGAAGTGAGTATATTTTCAGTACAATGAGAGATCTTTGTACCCGGCAGAGCTTCACTGCCCATCTCAGTACTGAACAAGACCCTCAGGTGCTTCCTCCACTAAAGATTCTGGTAAGACCTGTGTTGTCTTTACTGGGCCCCCTATCCATACCACTTTGCTTTCCTATTGACGTACTCAATAAAAGGGGCTGCCCGATAAAAAGGAACCAAATAAAGTATCTGCCTCTGCTCCTCCTGACAACCAATGTCAACTGGTCAGGTTATGTTATTTTACTATATACAGATCTAGGTCTTACAAAATATCTCCCAAAGGAAACCACCCTGCTGTAGTTCGTAGATGTCTTACCCTCTCCCTTAAAAAGATTTGATAGTGTAATGATCCCCCACCTCCTCCATCATAGCTGGTACAGTTTGCCTCGTAACAATCTTATCACCAAGCCTTGTGCTACTGTAGAGTTCAGAGTGTCAGGCTTCATTGCTCATTTCACCACAATTACTGTGACCACTAGCTGTAAGACTCTGTCTTCTTTGTCATACTCTACTCTGATTCTTTCTCCCACCCACTCATCTTCTCCCTCTCCCCCTCTCATCCCCTGCCTCTACCCCCTCTCATTGCCCCTCTCTTGCTCCCTCCTTTGCCTACCATAGCAGGTTTTATTTATTTATTCAACAAGCATAGTCAAAGCCTACTCTAGGCCAGATGTTTAATGATCCAGCTACAAAGCTCAACTCTATTCTCTCTCCCTCTCCCTCTCCCTCTCTCTCCCCCCCTCTCTCCCCCCCCCCCTCTCTCCCCCTCCCCCTCTCTCTCCCTCTCCCTCTCCCTCTCCCTCTCCCTCTCTCCTGCAGCCTGAGCAATCCTGCTAAGAAGTCAGCTCCCACCAGGCATCAGCTCATCTCCTGAGCAGGTTTGGCACATGGGCCCTTCTTTGGGTAGAAGACTCCTCCATTCTCCTCAAGTTGTGGCCTAGCAGTTCCTGGAAGCCCTCAGCTGCACAGGCTCCCCAAACCTAGTTGCCAGCATGCCTCCTCCTGTCAATCAAGGCCCTAAGACACCTATCAGGTGGAATTCTTTTTGTTTTCATTCAGCCGAAATCTATACCCTCCCTCACACCGTCCACACACACACACATTCACTCACTCACATACACACTCACTCACTCACATACACACTTACTCACTCACATACACACTTACTCACTCACATACACACTCACATACACTCACACACATATACACATTCACACACTCACACACATTCACACACTCACACACTCTCATACACATTCACACACACATACACTCACACACATACATACATTCATACACCCTCTCACACACTCACATACACACTGATACACACTCGCACACTCACATATAACCACACACACACACACACACACACACACACACACCACATTTCATTTTCCTTTACTTCATAACAAAATAAAAACAATAGATAGTTCCTCAGTGACTCCTTTCTTAGCAGTTTTCAAAGTCAAGTTTCGAATCTTTTCTCCTTAAGCTATCAGACACAAATGATTGGTAAGAGTAAACGCCACGCATGTGAAAATTGCACACTGCAGAATCCTGCCTAGCATCCATGCTTGAGCTCCTGGTGTGATGTCCCCCACGCCCCTTCTGAGGAAGTAAGAGCACAGCTAGGTTTCTGTTCCTTCTCTGTTATTTCTGATTATGAAACTCACCCAATCTTTCCCTACCCACTAACTACCCCTGTGTCCACAGAAGGCATTTAGTTCACGCAACAAACTGAACTCTGTTTTCTACCAATCACTGAGATGGGTATTGAGGCGAGAGAGTGACCCAGCAAACGGGCTACCTTCCTTCAGATTACTTTGCTCTGTGTAAAACAAGTCTGGCTCAGAAAAGAGAAACTGAAGGTGAAATAGCAGGAAGCAGGACTGAAAGGGAAAGCCGGGGCTCTGTGGCGAGCGGTCCATGTGCTACGGTAAAAGTCTAGACCCCTCGAGTAAGTGATGGGAGAGTGGCTGACTTTAAATGATAGCCGACAAGCATCTGCAGTGGCAGAGGATGCTGTGTCCTTGTATTGAAGAACTTAGATGTCTTCAAATGGAGCCAGGGAGGAGCATAGTAATTTAAGGATAAAATTATGACTTTGAGTAGATGATGTGAAAGCAGTTTTTTGCTTTAGGATTTTATGATTATTTAAAACGTTTATGTTTTACCGATTCATTTTACATCCCATTCACTGGCCCCTCCTACTAGTTCCCTCCCACAATCCTTTCCCCATTCCCCCTCCCCTTCTTCTCTGGGCAGATGAGAACCCTCCTGGGTACCCCCCACCCACCCACCCCACCCTGACACTTCAAGTCTCTACGAGGCTACGGGCTTCCTCTCCCACTGAGGCTAGACAATTAAGCCCAGCTAGGAGAACATATCCCATATACAGGCAACAGATTTTGGACTAGCTCCAGTTGTTCAGGACCCACATGAAGGTCAGGCTGCATATCTGCTTCATATGTGTGGGGAGGCCTAAATCCAGTCTGTGTATGTTCTTTGGTTGGTAGTTCAGACTCTGAGACCCAAAGGTTCAGGTTAGTTGACTCTGTTGGTCTTCCTGTGGAGTTCCTACCCTTTAGGGGCTGCAATCCTTTCTCCTATTCTTCCACAAGAGTCCCCAGGCTCCATCTACTGTTTGGCTGTGGGTACACGCCTCTGTCTGAGTCAGTTGGTGGGTAGGGCCTCTCAGAGGACAGTCATGCCAGACTCCTGTCTGCAAGCACAACAGAGTATCATGACTTCATGTGGCAAATGCCCTGGACTCCAGAGACTCTCAGTAAGGTAGAAAACACTCCAAAATCCTCCTTCATTTATAATACCTCAGTGACCTGAAATAATAGTTTCTAGTCATATTAGCAGAAATTTTAAATGAGCCCTTGCTTTCCTTACAAGCAGGTGATTCATACTGCCTATGCTCAATGACACATGGCAGGCTAATCTGTCATTTTGTCTTTTTGAAGGTCCAACATAGGAGTTGAAATGATGAAGAACCCAAAGTCTATTGCTGTCTCCCAATGCAACAGTAAGTCCCTTCTCCCTTATAGTAGCTGTTTCTTTTTCTTCTCTCTTCTCTTCTTTTTCTCCTGATAGGATCTAACTGTGTACAGCAGACTCGTCTTAAACTCACAGAGATTCCCCCTGCCTCTTTCTCCTGAGTGCTGAGACTAAAGGTGTGCTCAACCCCGTGGTAGGTACTTCTTGATTCTTGGAAGGTTTTTTTCAGTATTAATTGCAAACATTTTTTAAAATTGTTTTCTTTCTTTAACATGTTTCATATTCTTGATAACAGGCTCCATCGATTGAAAGGTGAAAATATCAATTCACCTAGGAATTCATACCCTAGTGCCCTAGCTACTGTGCAGATGCCACTGATAGACACTGGTGGCTTCGGCCTTGTGGATGTAGTTTTGGAATGTCCCTTAACATAACCTGTAACTTAGTTGTAGCACTTATCAACTTTATATGGTATTTCCATCTTATTAAGTGTTCAATGGCAAACACAAAGCAACACTACACCAGAAAGAATATTTATCTTATATATCCTTATCTCCAAAAGCTCCTCCCACAAAGCCCTCATTAGCTTATCAATCACACTGATACTCTTGGCAACACCTAAGGATTGATCGACAATATTCATTCATTTATTCAGTAAGTAGTTATTGAGAGTCTGGCAGATAATGAGGCATTGTGAGTAAAATTGGGAAAAGTAAAGGTTTGGAAAACTTTGTAAGAACTATTCAATCTATTTGAGGAGGGGGAACCCAGAAATCTCATGAGGGCTTGGGAGAGTGGCCAGATATAAGCAAGAGTCATGCGTGGGGTCCCTTAAACTGGAATAAATTCCAATTGCCTCTGTAGGTGTGACGTGAGATGAAGGAAGTGTCACATGACACAGTCACTAGCAAAGTATTCTTTGCCAGAGTTGCTGAGATGTAGGGTGCTACCCTGAGGTTTTTCAATAACTTTTGATTAGATAAACTCTAGTAATGAACAAAATTGTCATGAACTATTTTTGCATAGGAAAAGTCTAAATCACTGTCGTTCTTAAACGTCATGACAAAGAGTTCAGTGGTTGGTTGGTTGGTTGGTTTGTTGGTTGGTTGGTTTGGTTTTAGTTTTGGTAGAGGTTTAAGGCCACAATCCAATTGAGGAAGAAAGTGCTTTGAAGAGTAATTTTCCTTTTTTTTTTTTCTTTTAAGATTTGTTTATTTTATTTATATGAGCACACTGTGGCTGTCTTCAGACACTTTCCAGAAGAGGGCATCAGATCCCATTACAGATGGTTGTGAGCCACCATGTGGTTGCTGGAAATTGAACTCAGGACCTCTAGAAGAGCAGTCAGTGCTCTTAACCACTGAGCCATCTCTCCAGCCCTTGAAGAATATTTTTCATCTAATTTTAACTGTGACCTAGAAGATCCCTGGAGATGCTACCAAGGGACATGGTACATGTAAATAGGAAAAAGTACACTGCTTCTGGATAAAATGACTTCACATTGAAAAAACAGTCGTTTCTCAGCATCACTTTCTTGCCACTATAATAAAGTGACAATGAACTTGATGAGTAAGATGAAGGGGAAATGTATTGTTTTAGTTTGCTATTTCACATGCTTCATCAGCCTTGCTGATCACACTCCAGGCTCAGCTGGCTTTATATCTTTCTGGCTCAAGAGAAGCATGTCCCTGTGTCTCCTACAGCTTCTAGAGGCTCCCCCAACCCTTGTAGCCAACTCCCAGAACCATGTCAAATATCCATGCTATGTCTCCCTTGTCCATCTGCCTCCATCTTCCACTGATGAGATGGCGTTGCCCTCCTAACCATATAAATATAGAATACCTTCTTCATCACAATCTCATACACCCAGTTACAACTCGGAAATTCCTTTTGCCATAGAAAGGCATTGTAACCATTAGTACACCTTCTGCAATCCCTAAAGTAATTAAAAATATTATAGAATCCCATAGTATTGGCCATGTAGCTCGAGATATGAGCTAATTGTGAAATAAACAATGAGCTGATGTAAGAAAACCATGTCCTGGCATACAAGTGTACACATGGTATGCTTTAGAGTAAACTGGCAGGGCTGCCCCGTTCATAGTGGGTTGTCATGCAAATAAAAGTACAGATTATCTTCTTGGTACATTATCAAAGCAGGGAATATTTAGTAATGGCAGGCCTGAAGTGCCCACACTTGCAGTGTTCAGCTGTTCAGGATGCAGTGCTGCCAAGCCCCCTAGAAGTCCAACTGTTCCACAACAAAATAGCTATATAATTAGTGGCATCAAAGGAAATCCCACTTGGCAACTCAGCTACTAAGATTTGAGAGTTTATTCCGGGTGAGGTTAATAATTCTGCCACCAGCGCCATGCTGCCACTTTGCCCATGGGTCACCAATAATAGCTACCCATGGGGAATTGGTTTCAGGACCCAGCTTGGAAACCCACATATGTAGACGCCTGAACTCCTTGCAAAAGAAAATGGCCTAGCATTTGTATATAACCTACAGGCTGTAGTCAGCACTAGGGTACTTCTAAGACTTACCATAACTTCAATGCTGTGTAAATCGTCCCAATACAGTATTGTCGCCAGATTACAGAGGAGGGAAAAAAGTATTACCTGTTCAAGGCTGATGAGTGTTTTTCCTGAATATCTCCCACATGTGATTGTTTCAGTCTGTGAATACAGAGCTTATGGGTGCGGCAGGCTACGCAGGGACTAGTGAGATGGCTCAGCAGGGACAAACATTTGTCACCAAGTCTAACAACCTGACTTTGATTTCCCAGGACCAACTTAGCTGAAGGAAAGAACTGACTCTTGCAAGTTGTCCACTGACCTCCACAGGCACACCACACCATGGCACACACACTTTTTTAAATGCCACAAAGAGCTAACCTTAAAGTGCAACTATTTAATAATGGCTCTGTCTTGAGGACATGGCCAGAGACTACAAGGTCCTTGAAGGAAGGACAACATGGGGACAGTAAGCAGAGATGGCAAGTCCCTAATATCTGCTCCTTGCTTTGTAATAGAAGCCATTGTTCTAACCCAGCTCATGGTCAGCTATCTAACCGCTGCTGATTGCTGTGGCTAACCTTTGTCTAGGAGCATGAATAGAATTGATACATGCAAATTCTAGGCCCTGGGTTTAAAAGCAACATCCCTTCCTCTACTATTTCTCTCCTTCCCCCTGGCTGAACTGCAGCTAAAATGTGAGAGAGGAAAAAGCCCATCAGGCCTGGGAGAAAGCCATGTTAGAAACAGCAGAACAACAAGATGAAAGGAACCTCAGGCCCCAACACTGTACTACGTGTTAGCCCAGGCCTCTTCCCTTGGAAACTATTCCCTGACGAGGAAATCATTTCTGCAGGTAAACCATGCTCGCGGACCCTTCCTATGGCACTCTGATCTAACTCAAGAATTGGCATTAGTACAGAGATGATGATGTGGCAATAGGCTATGAGATAAAAATGCACCTGGGTGCTAGATCGCTTTGGTTGCCATGTATGATGCCCTAGGAGCCAGCCGTGGCACTGTTCTTGGCTCAGGGGTAGGTAGCAGCGTGGAGAGCATGGCAAGAAAGTATGCCATGAACAGCCCATGCCATGTCATGACAAAACGCTGGGTGCCCTGCCACCAGGATGTCTAGGAAGATAGACAGTGGCAGGTGTCATGACAGTGGGGCCTGAGAGAGCAGTTCAGTCCATGTGAGGGGCAATTTGTCACTTTTAGCAAAGTCCCACTAAGACATTGTTGAGCTGGGCATTTCATCCCACGGTGTTTAAATGGACTCCCACTGGGAAGCATTGAGTACCATGCCTGTGTTAACATTATCTCACAGATGAAATGGAGGCAAAGGGTTTACTGATAAGGACACCAACTGGCAGGCCAGTGTAGCATCACTCAGATTAAAGACTTTACTCACCAAAGGACCAATGGGAATGGCAAGGTAAGGAAAAAAAATATCACTTTGAGCTAATGATCATATTTGGAAGAAAGCAAACAGAGGGGAGTTGAAATGACCCAGAATCACTCAAAAGACTGAGTAGGGGAATCAAATCATTTTTATACCACAGTATTTTTTCACTGTAAGAATAAATAATATTCACAGTATTTTTATTATTACAGAGAAAAGGGGGAGCCCAGCGTGGTGGTGAACTACTTTTTCTTTTCATTAACTTATTTATTTATTCACTTTACATCCCAGTCATAGTCCCCCTCCTCCCAGTTCTGCCTTCACACGGCCCTTCCTCCTGTGCCCCCCTCCCCTTCTCCACTAAGAAGGAGGAGGCACCCCTCACCTCACCCTACCCTGACACATCAAGTCACTGCAGGACTAGGTGCATCCTCTCCCATTGAGATCAGACATGGTACCCAGTTACGGGGACAGGATCCATAGGCAGACAACAGAGTCAGGGACAGTCCTTGCACCAGTTGTTGGGGGACCCACAGAAAGACCAACATCTGCTACATATGTGCAGGGGGCCGAGGTCCAGCCTGTGCTTGCTCTTTGGTTGGTGGTTCAGTCTCTGAGGGTATAGGTTAGTTGACTCTGCTGGTCTTATTATGGAGTCCCTGTCCTCAATACTTCCTCCAACTCTTCCACAAAAATCCCCAAGCTCCATCTAATGTTTGGCTGAAGTCTCTGTATCTGTTTCCATCAGCTGCTGGGTAGAGTCTCTCAGAGGACATTATGCTAGGATTCTGTATCACTAATAGTGTCAGGGACTAGTTCTTGCCCATGGGAAGAGTATCAATTTGGGCCCATCATTGGTTGGTCATTCCCCTCCATCTCTGCTCTATCTTTGTCCCTGCAGATCTTGTAGGCAGGACACATTTTGTGTCAAGGGTTTTGTGGGTGGTTTCTGTCTTTATCCCTCCACTGGGAGTCCTGCCTGGCTACAGGAGGTGGCCACTTCAGGCTCCATATGCCTCACTGCTAGGAGTCTCAGCTAAAGTCACCCCCATAGACTCTCTGGAGCCTCCCTTCCTCCTAGGTCTCTGGTATGTCCTAGAGATGCCCCCCACCCACCCACCACCGATTTCCATTCTCTCCCCTGCTCTCCCTACACCTGATCCCCCCACCGCCCTGTTGTCCTCCCCATGCCCTCTCTCACCCAGTTCCCTTCCTCCATCCACCTCCAATGTCTATTTTATTTCCCATTCTGAGAAAGATTCAAGCATCCTCCCTTGACCCTGCCTTGTTAATTGGCTTCTTTGGGTCTGTAGATTGTAGCATAGTTACTCTGTACTTTTTGGCTAATACCACTTATATGTAAGTACATATCATGCATGTCCTTTTGAGTCTGGGTTACCACACTCAGGATGATATTTTCTAGTTCCATCCATTTGCCTACTCTAATAAGCATAGTATTCCATTATGTTACAGTGGAACATCTTTTGAGTGTATGCCCAGGAGTAGTATACCTGGGTCTTCATGTAGAACTATTCCAAGTGTTCTGAGAAACCACTAAATTGATTTCCAGAGTGCTTGTACAAGTTTGCAACCCACCAGCAACAGAGGAGTGTTTCCCTTGCTCCACATCCTCACCAGCATGCACTATCTCTTGAGTTTTTGATCTTAGCCATTCTGATGAGTGTAAGGTAGAATCTCAGAATTGTTTTGATTTGCATTTCCCTAATGACCAAGGACGTTGAACATTTCTGTAAGTGTTTCTTGGCCATTAGAGATTCCTCTGTTGAGAATTCTCTGTTTAGCTCTGTACCCCATTTTTTAATTGGGCTGTTTGGGTTGTTGGTGTCTAACTTCTTGAGTTCTTATATATTTTGGATATTAACCCTCTATAAGATGTAGGGTTTGTGAAGATCTTTTCCCATTCTGCCAGCTGCCATTTTCTCCTATTGACAGTGCCCTTTACTTTATAGAGCTTTTCAGTTTCTTGAGGTCCCGTTTATTAATTGCTGATCTTAGTGCCTGAGATATAGGTGTTCTGTTCAGGAAATTGTCTCCTATGCCAATGAGTTCAAGGTTGAAACCTACTTTCTCTTCTTTTTTAAAATTTTATTTATTTATTTATTTATTTATTTATTTATTTATTTATTTATTTATTTATTTATTTATGTGAGTACACTGTAGCTGTACAGATGGTTGTGAGCCTTCATGTGGTTGTTAGGAATTGAATTTTTAGGATGTCTGCATGCTCTGGTCGGCCCCACTCGCTCCGGTCAACTCCACCTACTCAGTCCCTGCTTGCTCGAGCCCAAAAATTTATTTATTAATATACACAAATACACTGTAGCTGACCAGATGCACCAGAAGAGGGTGTCAGGTCTCATTATGGGTGGTTGTGAGCCACCATGTTGTTTCTGGGATTTGAACTCAGGACCTTCGGAAGAGCAGTCAGTGCTCTTACCCTCTGAGCCACTCCCCGCACCCACCCCACTTTCTCTTCTATTAGATTTAGTGTATCTGCTTTTAAGTTGAGGTCTTTGATCCACTTGAACTTGAGTTTTGTGCAGGGTGATGAATATGGATCTATTTGCATTCTTCTATATGCAGACATCTAGTTAGACCAGCACCATTTGTTGAAAATGCTCTCCCTTTTCCATTGTATGGTTTTGGCTTCTCTGTCAAAAATCAAGTGTCCATATGTGTGTGGATTTATTCCTAGATCTTTGATTCGCTTCCATTGATCAACCTGTCTGTTTCTATACCATGTAATTTTTATTACTATTGCTCTGTAATACAGCTTGAAGTTAGGGATAGTGATACTTTCAGAAGTTCTTCTATTGCACAAGATTGTTTTAGCTATTCTGGGTTTTGTTTGTTTGTTTTTCCATATGAAATTGAGAGTTGTTTTTTTCAAGGTCTATAAAGAATTGTGTTGAAATTTTGATGGGAATTGCATTGAATCTGTGGGTGGCACACCATTTTAATCTCAGCATTCAGGAGCAGAGGTGGGCAAATCTCTGCGTTCAAACTACCCTGGTCTACAGAGTGAGGTTGAGACCAGCCAGGAATCCTGGCTGAAAAAAAAAAAAAAAAGAGTTGAAGTGCCTAGCGCCTAAACATAGCTAGTAGTCAAAACTAAAGTAACAGGAAAGGGGGGAGGGTGGAACTAAGGGAGAGAGCTGGGTGCTTGGCTCTTGCCATTAGAACCATTTTCTACAAATATCTGTTACCAGAGAGTGAGAACGTGAGAAAGAAATGTGAGTTTGGAATGGAGGTTCCCACACCTAGCGGCTACACTTTCCAAGGAAGGTGGGTGTCGGCACAGTGCACCCAGCGCCTGCTAAACTCAAGTCAGATAAACGACTGTCTGAAAAGGAAACTCATTTACCTCCTGGGAGACTCCACGCTGCGCCAATGGATCGAGTACTTTCCCAAGGTTGCACAAAGTAAGTAGTTATCTTTACGTTCTTCCAGAAACCCAAATGGGGCTTTGATGTGGTTTCCCTCCTTGCCTGGGCTGCTTTGATTTTTGTTTTGCTGTCTGGGTTCGCATCTTTATAGTTATAATATAATCTCCTCTTAAATACTGTTCTTCCTTTTAACATTTACTCATCCTTAACTTCCAGTTAAAGATTTTTCTGTTTTTCTTCTAGCATTGAAGCCTTTTGACCTTCATGGGACTGGACTGTATAAGAAACATGTGCTTTTGGATGCTGAAAGACACATACTGGTTGAATGGAAGAAACACAGCCACCCTTTCATTACTGTGCAGCTCTACTCTGTGATAGATGATGGCTATATCCCTCAGGAAATTGACCGCTTACCAGGTGACAAAGATACTGTCATAGTCATTACCTTGGGCCAGCACTTCAGACCCTTCCCAATGGAACTCTTCATTCATAGAGCCATCAGTATCCAAAAGGCTATCGAACGGCTCTTCCTCAGAAGCCCTGATACTAAAGTCATCATTAAGACAGAAAATGTTAGGGAGATGAACCTGGATACGGAAAAGTTCGGAGACTTCCACGGTCTTATTCAGTATCTAACTGCAAAGGAGATTTTCAAAGGCCTGCATGTGGGTACCATTGATGCCTGGGACATGACCATTGCGTGTGGTTCCAGTAATCTCCATCCACCTGATGGCGTGATTAGACAGCAGATTGACGTGTTTTTAAACTACATTTGCTAAAGATACATCACTAGGAGCCAATGTCTCCAGCCATGTACCCTGTGTTTCATCAGGGAAGTTTTATTCAATTTTGAATATGGGGGGGGGGGGTTGGTTGGTTGGTTGGGGTTTTTTTTGTTGGTTTTTTTTTTTTTTTTTTTTTTTTTTGGTTTTTCGAGACAGGGTTTCTCTGTGTAGCCCTGGCTGTCCTGGAACTCACTTTGTAGACCAGGCTGGCCTCGAACTCAGCAATCCGCCTGCCTCTGCCTCCCGAGTGCTGGGATTAAAGGCGTGCGCCACCACGCCCGGCTTGAATATTTTTTTAAAAGTCAAATTTAAAAGAAACTGTCTTGGAGTAGAGATACAACTAAGCTAAGGAATCTACCCAGCATGCATGAAGCCTGGGGTCCAACCTTCAGCACCACACCAGCAGGACATAGTGGCACATGCTTGTAATTCCAAGACTCAGGAAGATCAGACATGAAGGTAATTTTTGTTATATGGTCAGGTCAAGAAGAGCCTGGGGTACACGCGAACATTGCTTGATTAAAAAGTAACAGTCACGACCACGAGAGGAAACATACCTAAAAACAGTGACTACAGAGAGGCAATAATAAGCCAAGAACAACTAGTTGTGAAGGGCAATCCTAAAATACACTGTCCATCTCTGTGTCGATAGACACCTTTGTTTGTTAGGCAAGCCCGAGTCATGATTTCTGTTCCTCTTGGCTACACCAGATGACAGGAAGTGTCACAGTGAGCAGCATGTTGTTGTCGTTATTCTCTAAGATTTTTATTCTGCAACAGAATAGAAAGTAAGTACTCTAGGTTTGGAGGACTATATATTACCTCTGTCACCACGATTCCATTCTGCCACCAAGACACAAAACAAGACCATCATGTAAGCAAATAAAAATGGTTTTGTTTTTTAAAAAAAATCCCTAGTAATAAACACTGGAAATTGGATCTTATTTAATGTATTCATGTCAGAAAAGGTTATTATTCCTTTTATTTTCCCCTGCTACTTTTAAAAAGCAGATTCCATTCCTCGACCACCGTAAATAATAAATAAATAAATAAATAAATAAATAAATAAATAAATAAATAAATAAGCACAGTTAAAGACACGGAGACTGACATGTTCAGCCTCTGGGCCATGATTTGCAGACACCTTATTTGAAACAAATAACAACAACAACAAAATAGGAAAAGTTGAACAAAAATCCCTCAAAAACTAATGAGGAAAACACTGTCAAACTGAAAGTGCAGGGAATGGGGGGCGGGGCGGGGGGAACTCCAGCCACTGAGAAAACAATCAATCAGAAAACCACAAGAAATGTTTCTCACTGAAGGAAACACAACAGTCATTCCTTAGGAAGTTGGTGGCATATGGCTTTTCCTGGGGGACATGCACACTCTGAGCACTGACAGAAGAAACATACGACTCCCCCAAATCTAGCTGAGGGTACAGGGGTGTCTGGGGGAGTTGTTTAAAAGAGTATAGATGGCTTTTCCTGTACAGTGCTGGACAACCCAGGACCTCTAACATGCGGGGTACACACACACACACACACACACACACACACACACACACACACACACACACACGAAAAGCCACAGCTCTAGTCTATCTCTTAAGTTGAAAAGCAGGAGACAGACTTTGGAATGCTGTTCCTCAGTAAGGAATCAAGCGAGGGAACTCTGCCTGAGGAAAACAGATGTCAGCCACTATTCCTCCCAGATCACAACCGTTTAAGGCTTGAGATTCCTCTGTTGAGAAATCTGTTTAGGTCCATATTCTATCTTTAACTGGATTATTTCGTTTGTTTATATCTAGTTTCTGAGTCCTTTATATATCTTGGATATTGGCCCTCTGTAAGATGTGGGGTTGGTGAAAATCTTTTCCCATTCAGTAGGATGCCATTTTGTCCTTTGGATGGTGTCCTTTGCCTTGCAAAAGCTTTTCAGTTTCATGAGGTCCCATTTATGAATTGTCAGTCTTAGTGCCCGTGCTATTAGTGTTCTGTTCAGGAAGCTGTTTTCTAATGCCAATATATTCAAATCTATTCCCCACTTTTTCTTCTATTGGGTTTGGTGTATGTGATGTTATGTTGAGATCTCTGATCTACTTGGACTTGAGTTTTGTGCAGGATGATCTTTTTGCAGTAATTTACATGCAGACATTCAGCCAGACCACCATCGTTTGTTGAAGATGCTTTTTTATTCCATTGTAATTTACAGCCTCTTTCTCAAAAATCGGGTGTCCTTAGTTGTGTGAATTTATATCTGGGTCTTTAATTAGATTCCATTTTAGGATCATTTTATCTGTTTTTATGCTAAAACCATGTGGGGTTTGTTACTATAGCTTGAAATCAGGAGTGGTGATACCTCTGGAAGTTCTTTTATTGTACAGGATTGTTTTAGCTATCCTGGGCTTTTTGGTTTTCCATATGAAGATGAATATTATTCTTTCAAGGTGTATAAAAATGTGTTGGAATTTTGATGGGGATTGCATTGAATCTGTAGATTGCTTTTTGGTAAGATGGCCATGTTTACTATGCTGATCCTACTGATCCATGAGCGTGGGAGATCTTTCCGTCTTCTAATATCTTTCTTTCTTCAAATACTTAAAGTTGTTGTCTTACAAGTCTTTCACTTGCTTGATTTGTTAGTTCAAGATATTTTATATTCTTTGTTGGTATTCTGGCAATGTTGTGTCTCTGATTTCTGTCTCAATCCCTTTGTCTTTTTTTTTTTAATTAACCTTATATGCAGCCTCTTCTCTGAAGGTTTTTATCAACTATAGGAGTTGCCTGGTCCCTTATGTAGACTATCATATCATCTTCAAATAGTAATGCTTTGACTTCTTCCTTTCCAATTTGTATCCCCTTGTTCTCTTTTAGTTGACTTCTGCTCTAGCTAGAACTTCAGGTACTGTATTGAATAGAAATGGAGAGTGTGGACAGCCTTTTCTTGTTTCTAATTTTAGTGGAATTCTTTGAGTTTCTCTCCAGTTATTTTGATGTTGACTATAGGATTTCTGTAAATTATGTTTATTATGTTTAGGTATTCCCTGTACCTCTCATCTCTCCAAGACTTTTATCATGAACAGGTGTTCAAGTTTGTCAAAGGCTTTTTCAGCATCTAATGAGATGATCATGTAGTTTTTTTTTTCTTTCAGCTTGCTTATATGGTGTATTACACTGAAAAATGTTTTATATGTTAAACCATCCCTACATCTTCAGGATGAAACATACTTGATCATAGTGAATGATCTCTTTGGTGTGTTTAGGATTCCACTTGAGTATTTTTGCATCAAAGTTTTAAGAGAAATTGGTCTCAAATTTTCTAAATTTATTGAATCTTTGTGTGGCTAAGGTATCAGGATGACTACGTAATCATAAAATGAATTTGGCAATGTTCCTTCTGTTTCTATTTGGGAGAATAATTTGAGGAATATTGGCAGTAGCTCTCTCTTTGAAAATCTGGTAAAATTCTATGCTAAAACTGAATAATCTTTAGAGTTTTGTTGGTTTGGTTTGGTTTGGTTTGGTTTGGTTTGGTTTGGTTTGGTTTGGTTTGGTTTGGTTTGGTTTGGTTTGGTTTGGTTTGGCTTGGCTTGGCTTGGTTTCTTTGGTTGCAAGACTTTTAATGATTTCTTGTATTTCCTTTGGGGCTATATGTCTATTTAAACTGTTTATCTAATCTTGATTTAACTTTGGTAAGTGGTAGCTATTAATAAAATTGTTCGCTTCTTTTAGATTTCCACTTATTGTGGAATGAATGATTTTCAAATATGACCTAATGAGTCTGGGTCTCCTTGGTGTCTGTTGTTATGTCCGCCCTTTTGTTTCTGATTTTGTTAATTTGGATAGTTGGTGTCTTTTAATTAATTTGGATAAGGATTTGTTTCTCTTGATTTTCTCAAAGAGTCAACGAATGCTTTGTTTCACTGATTCTTTGCATTGTTCGGTTTCTATTTTATTGATTTCAGTCCTCAGTTTGATTATTGCCTATCTACTTCTCTCCTGTATGTGTGTTTCCTTTTGTTCTAGAGCTTGCAGGTGTGCTGTTTAAGTGCTAGGATAAGATTACCAATTTCTTTTATCCTTGAGAAGAGTTTTTGCTATCCTAGGTTTTTTGTTATTCCAGATGAATTTGCAGATTGCCCTTTCTAATTCGTTGAAGAATTGAGTTGAAATTTTGATGGGGATTGCATTGAATCTGTAGATTGCTTTTGGCAAGATAGCCATTTTTACTATATTGATCCTGCCAATCCATGAGCATGGGAGATCTTTCCATCTTCTGAGATCTTTAATTTCTTTCTTCAGAGACTTGAAGTTCTTATCATACAGATCTTTCACTTCCTTAGTTAGAGTCACGCCAAGGTATTTTATATTGTTTGTGACTATTCAGAAGGGTGTTGTTTCCCTAATTTCTTCCTCAGCCTGTTTATCCTTTGTGTACAGGAAGGCCATTGACTTGTTTGAGTTAATATTATATCCAGCTACTTCATTGAAGCTGTTTATCAGGCTTAGGAGTTCTCTGGTGGAATTTTTAGGATCACTTATATATACTATCATATCATCTGCAAAAAAGTGATATTTTGACTTCTTCCTTTCCAATTTGTATCCCCTTGATCTCCTTTTGTTGTCGAATTGCTCTGGCTAGGACTTCAAGTACAATGTTGAATAGGTAGGGAGAAAGTGGGCAGCCTTGTCTAGTCCCTGATTTTAGTGGGATTGCTTCCAGCTTCTCACCATTTACTTTGATGTTGGCTACTGGATTGCTGTTGATTGCTTATATCATGTTTAGGTATGGGCCTTGAATTCCTGATCTTTCCAAGACTTTTATCATGAATGGGTGTTGGATTTTGTCAAATGCTTTCTCTGCATCTAATGAGATGATCATGTGGTTTCTGTCTTTGAGTTTGTTTATATACTGGATTACGTTAATGGATTTCCGTATATTGACCCATCCCTGCATCCCTGGGATGAAACCTACTTGGTCAGGATGGATGATTGTTTTGATCTGTTCTTGGATTCGGTTAGCAAGAACTTTATTGAGGATTTTTGCATCAATATTCATAAGGGAAATTGGTCTGAAGTTCTCTATCTTTGTTGGGTCTTTTTGTGGTTTAGGTATCAGAGTAATTGTGGCTTCATAGAATGAGTTGGGTAGAGTACCTTCTGTTTCTATTTTGTGGAATAGTTTGTGAAGAACTGGGATTAGATCTTCTTTGAAGGTCTGATAGAACTCTGCACTAACCCATCTGGTCCTGGGCTTTTTTTGGTTGGGAGTCTATTAATGACTGCTTCTATTTCTTTAGGGGATATAGGACTGTTTAGATCATTAACCTGGTCTTGATTTAACTTTGGTACCTGGTATCTGTCTAAAAACTTGTCCATTTCATCCAGGTTCTCCAGTTTTGTTGAGTATAGCCTTTTGTAGAAGGATCTGATGGTGTTTTGGATTTCTTCAGGATCTGTTGTTATGTCTCCCTTTTCATTTCTGATTTTGTTAATTAGGATGCTTTCCCTGTGCCCTCTAGTGAGTCTGGCTAAGGGTTTATCTATCTTGTTGATTTTCTCAAAGAACCAGCTCCTCATTTGGTTAATTCTTTGAATAGTTCTTCTTGTTTCCACTTGGTTGATTTCACCCCTGAGTTTGATTATTTCCTGCCGTCTACTCCTCTTGGGTGAATTTGCTTCCTTTTGTTCTAGAGCTTTTAGGTGTGTTGTCAAGCTGCTAATATGTGCTCTCTCTAGTTTCTTTTTTGTTGTTATTGAAATCCAACTTTAACCTATGGTAGGCTGTTAGGATGCATGGGACATCTATTCATGGGCCATCCTAGTCTACAAAGTTCCAGGACAGCCAAGGCTACACAGAGAAACCCTCTTATCTCCTCCCCCTGCCAAAAGAAAAGAAAAAAGAAAAAACCAAAATGCATATTAAAGCTGGACTGAGAAATTTCTCATCTATCAGACTGGCAAAAATCCAAGTTTGAATAAATACTACGCTGATGGCCTATGGAGAAGCTGGTGCTCTCAAGCATTGCTGATGGAAAGGCAGAGCAATGTGGTGCCTACAGAGGGGAATTTGGGAGCATTAAGAAAAATTACATATGTATTTATTTACCTTTTGGCCCAGCATTTGGGAAACTACTGGAAAACACACACACACACACACACACACACACACACACAAAATGACTATGTATAAGATTATCCCTAGAAGTGTCATTAGTGGTCACAAAAAATGAAAAAAAAATAGGAAAACAAACCAAACTTGAATCTGATGATGGACCAGTAAAATGAATTATGATGCATCTTTCAAAACAACCCAGTGTAATATAAAAAGGAAATAGGAAACTCTATAAACTGTAATGATGAAACCTCCAGGACAAGCAGGAAAAGAAGTTGCAGTATCTACTGTGCAACCTCTGGGGTAATAAAGATGGAAGGAAGGCTACAAGTAAGTGTATTTGTTTATACTAACAACAAGAAACTGATGGAAAACAAATCGGAAATGGATAAAATGTAGTTCCTAAAAGCTTGGGGAATTTGTGAGTAGAAATAGAAGGGTTTTTTAAACATACCTTGTTAAATAATTTTCATTCTCAACAAATTAAATCAAGAATTTTTTTTTTTTAAAAAGAAGGGGGCTGGCGAGATGACTTAGCCTAGTGAATCTGAGTTCAGTATCTGACCCACATATAGAGAGAGACAACCGGCTCCCTCAAGGTATGCTCTGATCCTCCACCAGTGCACCATGGTGCGCCTACTCCATGCAGACAGAATCCATAAAAATGTAATAAATAATTATTATTAAAAAGAAGAAGGGCTGGAGAGATGGCTCAGTGGTTAAAAGCACTGACTGCTCTTCCAAAGGTCCTGAGTTCAATTCCCAGCAACCACATGGTGGCTCACAACCATCTACAATGTGATCTGATGCACTCTCCTGGTGTGTCTGAAGACAGCAATAGTGTACACATATACATAAAAATAAATAAATCTTTTAAAAAAGAAGAAGGAGGAGGAGAAGGGGAAGAAGGGAAAGAAGAGAAAGAAGGGGAAGGGGAAGGGGGAGGGGAAGAAGAAGAAGAAGAAGAAGAAGGAGGAGGAGGAGGAGGAGGAGGAGGAGGAGGAGGAGGAGAAGGAGAAGGAGAAGAAGAAGAAGAAGAAGAAGAAGAAGAAGAAGAAGAAGAAGAAGAAGAAGAAGAAGAAGAAGAAGAAGAAGAAGAAGAAGAAGAAGAAGAAGAAGGAGAAGAAGAAGAAAATAAATTCTGAAAAAAAGGAGTCGCACGCTATTTAGCAACAAGCTTATGCTCTAAGAAATGTTTCCAGGGACATTGGTGCTACACAAGCATGAGAGTGAGCTTATAGAAACTAGGTTGTGTATATCAGTCAGCCAACATGACCTCATTGTGCAATCAGTGAACATGAAACACCTGAGGCTGATGCCAGTACAACACATGGGTTGTTTTATGATAAACTACAGTTTTCATAAGTGCAAGGAAAACACTGTCAAATGAGAGTATATGAACTACAGAAGCCAATAACAGGCTCAGCACTATCACCATGAGTTATATACTGTGCTTTACAATAGACTTTTGTAGGACTGGCAGCATAGTATATTCTTTTTCGTCACTAGAAGTCCAATGCGCTATCCATTGCGCCACAGAACCACCTCTTAAGGGCATCCACCTCCTCAGATATCAATAGCGTGTCATACTAAAATTGCACAACAGCCCCAACATCAGTAGCAAGCGGAGATTTTCAGCCTACTTAGGAGCTGATGGGACCATGGTTGTACATTGTATATAATGTTGACAGGACCACATTATATGCCACCTGGATATAAATCCAATGAAAATTAGTGTAGTGACATAAACCACTTTGTTTTCTCTCTGAGGTTAACACATTTAAGAATGACATTTTGACAATACTTCCTTCACTGAATTTTTTTTTTTTCAGAGTAAGTAGAACTTGGGGCTGGAGAGATGGCTCAGTGGCTAAGAGCACACACTGCTCCATCAGAGGACCAGAATTCAGTTCCCAGCACCTATGTTGGGCAGTTTACGGCCTCTTGTAACTATAGCTCCAGGGGATCTGACACCCTCTTCTGGCTTCCTGTAAACATATTGGCACCTGCAATCATTTACACACACACACACACACACACACACACACACACACACTTTTTTAAATTTAAAAATAGAAGAAATAGAATTGAGGAATGCCAACTTTACACTGTAATCTTATTATAAATAGTATTGCTGCTGTACTTTCCTCCCAGCACTCAGGAGTCAGAGGCAGGGGGATCTCTGAGTTGGAGGCCAGCCTGCTCTACAAAGCGAGTTCCAGGACAGCCAGGACTTCACAGAGAAGCCCTGGCTTGAAAAACCAAAAGACAAAACCAAAGTCAAAGCAAAACAAAGAAATAGCTGGTCGTGGTGGCACACGCCTTTAATCCCAGCACTCGAGAGGCAGAGGCAGACGGATTTCTGAGTTCGAGGCCAGCCTGGTCTACAAAGTGAGTTCCAGGATTGCAAGATTTTTTTTTTACATTTTCCTGGATAAAGCAAATGATTATCTTAATGATATCAAGAACATTATATTTTCAGTGTAAAAAGATGCAAGTTAAAGTTATTTTTGAAATTAGAATATTGTTTCTCTTCCTTCCTTTTCTTGCAGCCTTTCTCTTGCACCCTCTCCCTTGTTCTCTCTCAAATTCATGAATGGTCTCCTTTTAATTGTTGTTGTTGAGTGTGCATGTATGTGAGTCTGTGGTGTGTGTGGTGTGTGTGTGTGCATGTGTGTGAGTCTGTGGTATGTGTGGTGTGTGTGTGTGCATGTGTGTGAGTCTGTGGTATGTGTGGTGTGTGTGTGTGTGCATGTGTGTGAGTCTGTGGTATGTGTGGTGTGTGTGTGTGCATGTGTGTGAGTCTGTGGTATGTGTGGTGTGTGTGTGTGTGTGCATGTGTAAGTCTGTGGTATGTGTGGTGTGTGTGGTGTGTGTCTGTGTGTCTGTGGTATGTGTGGTGTGTGTGTGTGTGTGTGTGTTTGTGTGTGAGAGTCTGTGTGTTTATAAATATATAAATACAACCTGTTCGGTCCAAATAATGTAATTTGTATGCATATGACTTCAAAGCTGACAACCTGGTACTGAATATATTGTCAGCTCCACCCACGCTCCCTACAAGGGATGAAACCTCTTGCTCTAGGGATAGAATAAGCTTAGAAAGAGTGCAGGTAGCCCAAGGATTGCCACAGCCGCTGGCCCACATCCTACCTGAGGAGAAACTTCCAGCTTCTACAGGATTAAATCCAGTGTGGGAGTGTGTTGGGAAGAAGGGAAGGGAGCAAGAAGCTGTGAATATAAAAATCCATTTTCATAAAACAAACACTGCAGAACAAAGAGAGTTATTCCCCCATTACAGTATCAGTGGGTAAAACTATAGCACTCTCACAAAGCTGGATCATGTAGAAACTACTTATAGATCTCGATCATAGATAAAACAGGCTTAACAAAGTGTACAGAATATCCCACCCAGCAGCGGAACGATACACATTCTTGTCATCAGCATAGGGACTTTTCCCAAAATAAAGCATACTTTAGGTTTATGCACGTCTTAACAAATACAGAAAAATAGAAATCATTTCTTATCTACTTATAATAGGGTGAAACTTGAAAGTCAACAGAGAGAAAAACTATAAAACTACTGAAATTAGGAACAAACAAGGAGAAAAACTAAAGAATTATTATATGTAAGTACATTGTAGCTGTCTTCAGACACTCCAGAAGAGGGCGTCAGATCTCATTATGGATGGTTGCTCTCTCTGTGCTTGTTATGACCCTCCTTGCTCTGGCCCAAAGCTAGCTTGCTTGCTTGCTTGCTTGCTTGCTTGCTTGCTTGCTTGCTTGCTTGATTGATTGATTGATTGATTGATTGATTGATTGATTTATTATTTTTTATTTTTTTATTATATGTAAGTACACTGTAGCTGTCTTCAAACACTCCAGAAGAGGGTTTCAGTATCTGGTTACAGATGGTTGTGAGCCACCATGAGGTTGCTGGGATTTGAACTCAGGACCTTCAGAAAAGCAGTCAGTGCTCCTAACCACTGAGCCATCTCTCCAGCCCTAAAGAATTATTAAAAACACAAGAATATTGAAAAATGCATAGTAGATCGGTGGACCATTGTCAAAATCAAGAAAAGTTTTTGCATGGAATTTGTTTGGAGGAGGGGATGCAGGCGGGGTTATATGTGTACCATGGTGCATGCACGGCAGTCAAAACTCAACTGAGTGGGTTCTCTCCTTCCACCGTGGAGGTCTCTGGGATTGAACCTAGATCACTAGGCTTGGTGCTATAGCAAGTGTCCCCACACATGTATCAGACACACACACCATAAGTAAATAAATAATTTGGAGGGAGAGAGAGAGAGAGAGAGAGGAGAGAGAGAGAGAGAGAGAGAGAGAGAGAGAGAGAGAGAGAGAGAGAGAGAGAGAGAGAGAGGTTGGACATGGGAGCATGTGCCATAGCTTGTATGTGTCAGTCAGAGGACAGCTTTGTGGATTTTGTTCTCCTCTTCAGCCTTTGCATAGTTGTAGGTCTTGAACTTGGGTCAAAGCAAGCACTTTACACACTGAGGCATCTCTTCAGCCTGGGAAGTTCTTTAACACCCTGATTTCTGAGTAAGGTGGAGGGACAGAGGCTGACTTTACAATGTAAGGAATGGGACGTCAGCTGGGGACCAGGAAGCTTGAGACTTCTGCACGATTTACAGTTACCTTGGTTGTGCCAAGGATACACTCTAAGAGCCAGAAATGTCTTGGTGGAGAAGACACTGAAGTAGATATGAGGAAGGTGAGGCTCTGTTCTGAGACTCATTAGTTCAGTGAACTCTTACTTAATCAACAGCTATTACTTGGGAGGCGATGAGACGCACAGAGCTCACTGAACGTGACAAATGCTGTCCCTGCCCTCATTAACTGAGCATCTAGACAGACACAGTTAAGTAGTGAGCTAGAGCAATCTCGTGTAACACCTGCCGTGGATGGATGCCGTGGACCCAAGAGTCACCTGAGCTGCAGTGAGGGATTCACGGAATGTGTCCTAGAGAAAGTGATGTCTCCAGGGCTCAGGAAGGCAAATATAAAAACAGGGGACCATCCCAGGACAGTGTCCCCGGAGGAACCGTATGTTCTGAAGGAGTCCAGTTTCCATGTGAGCTGCTGTGCACACCCTGTCCTTGCATGTTCATAGAATATTGCTGGTCCTTCTACACGCTAACTGTATGTCTCACTTTTACAATTACCAGGCATCCACAAAGGCTATAAGAAAAGGGTCTACTTTCTTCATTTGTTCAATAGATGCCATCAGAATTTAATCTATCAGACTTATAGTGCCTGGTGATATATTGTGTGTGGAAACATTTTTCTTTAAAGTTAGGAAAGATGTAATATTCTGATAATTTAACCACAACTTCATAACTTGAGATACGAATTAAAGTGTGATGTACAGAGTTTAAACTTTGTGCTTCTTACACAGTTTTTTTTTAAAAAAAACTGTGTGTGTGTGTCTGTATGTGTCTGTGTGCACACATGTGTGCAGCACATTTTATGGCTCGTGTGGAAGTCAGATGAGTCAGTTCTCTTCCTACCATGTGGGACCCCAGGGTCAAATCCAGGTTGTCAGGCTTGGCCACAAGCTCCTTTACCTGTGGAGCCATTTCACCAGTCCTCCTACTGAAGTTTACATGACTTGAGCTTGGGCCTTGAATGCCTTACTCCATCTATCATATATAGACTATAGAATACAGTCTATAGAACATAGACTCTGGAATGCCTGCAAATCAGTGGGTAGAACGCTCCTGGAGCTGAAAAGATGGCTCAGTGGGTAAGAGCACTTGCTGAATGCTGAGTTTCATTCTCAACATCTACACTGGCTCACAGCCATCTGTCACTCCAGATCCAAAAGATCCAATACACTCTTCTGGCTTCCTTAGACATTTGCACAAACTATCCATGCACACACACACACACACACACACACACACACACACACACACACTAGAAAGAAAATTCTTCTTATGATATGACACACATAGAGGAAGTGGTGAGCAAGCTGACTCATGTAGAATCCAGATTCAGACTACAATGTCAAGAGGTCCAAGCATGTCAGATGTGACAGCGTGGGGTGACTGCACATTATGAAGGTGGTGGTGGATGCACACACATCAGTGATTAAGATATGCTACAACAACTTCCAAAGCAGGGTGATTACAGAGTCATAGTTTTGCTATTTTGCAAGGTGACAGGAAGGAAAGGGGCAATTTGTAAACATTCCAAATATACTTAATGTCATGATGACTGTTCTCGATCCCAAATGGGTGTGTTACAGAGTCCTCTGCTTGAGGGATTAAGCTTCTTAGACTTATTTTCAAAGTTCTTGCTTGAGTCAGTGGGACGGCTTAGCACATAAAGGAACTCATGACCTGAGTGTGATCCTCAGGACCCACGTGATAGAAGAAAAAACCCCCAGATTCCCTTCCCCACATATCTAAATAACGGCAATTGATAATTACTTCTTGAGTATTAACCAACACCAAGATTTCAAAGACAGCTGCGGAGGCTTGACTCAGCCCTTAAGCTACAATTTTGCCAATGCCAATGTCTTGAGTGTGGGCCCTAACTTCAGCCAACTGCAGTGGTTTGGAGGGACCACTGCATTCACCGCTGCCTCTGTGGCCCAGGGATCATGTGCACACCAGGGTTGAGTACTTACATCAGAGTGGGGAGAGGGCAGCATAGACACAGAAGAGACCTTTATTTTTATAGTCATGTCCACTCAAACTTGCATAGCCACTGACATAGTACAGGTGCTTAGTGAGGTCCTGAGAGTCACTAGTCAGTAAGGGACACAAATGGGGACACAGTCTGCCAGCTGCCTCCTCTGTATGACAGCCAGGATAGAAGAAGGAGATAGCTCAAGTTTTTGAAAATTGCTGCATAAAGAACGGGCCATATATGCTACTGTTGAACCTAGCTTATGTGGGAGGTTTTAGTTGGCTGGGTTTGAGGTTTGGTTTGGTTGGGTGAGTGGGTGGGTATTTGTGTGTGTGGGTTGATTTGGTTGGTTGGTTTGCTGGTTGGGGAGGGTGACCTTAAAGTGGAAAAGTGAATGAAAAATGCAATATTGAGATAAAGTCCTATTCTTTAGCATGGACACAGATTTCTGGGATTTGCAAACAGACTGAATTAAGTAACTTCAGTGACTCTACGAAAGGAGCTTTCACTTATTTACCTTGTGAGAGAGTTCTACTCTACAGAGAGGATTTACTGCCTCCCGCAGCTGTTAAAAGTACCTTTCTCCCATTTTCATTATAAATTTTAAGTTCAGTTCTCTGAAAGTCATTAAATGTGATCTTCTATGTTGTCAGAGTTATTCATCTTTTGGACTTGTGTTCCATTATTATAAAATATTCACGTCGCGTCACCAAAACATATTAAGAATATAAATCTTCCTCACATGCCCTCTGGGATCTCTACCATTGCAGTCTTAATCCCTGAAAGCGCATGGTCACTGTGACAATGCTCTAAATGGTCATACAGCTCCATCTTTATTTGTTTGAGGGTGGCCTGCTGGTGGACACACCTGTAGGGGTCAGAGGGCAACTTCTGGGCATCAGATCCTCCCTTCCACCTTTTAGGTTCCAGGTTGGAACTCAACTCATCAGGCTTGGCAGTCTACCCACGGAGCCATCTCAACAGCTCATTATCCTCATTCTGAAATAAGATCTTTAATCTGTACCAGGCTTCATTCCAATTTCTTCAAACAAACTGGTGGAAATTTCAGAACACCAATAAGCAGAGATCAGTCAGGTCTCTACTATCTCTCTCTCCAGGAAATACTAGAGCAACACAGCACAGTACTGGAACATTCGGCCTTCTGTCCAAGTGTGAGACCGTCGTCCTGTTATGCACGTGGTTTGGAGTCTGAAGAGCATTCACTGGGAGTTCTGAGTTCTTTTGGTCTGAAACAAAGACTTGGACCATGGAATCATGAATAGAGGTAGAAATGGAGGCTGTTTATCAAGGAGAAAAACACTTCTGAGATTGGGCATGAGCCAGAAAGCTAGGTAGGTAATCTGGAGTTCTGGACAAAAGAGGTCAATGTTCAGCATCTTCTTCAACCACTCTCCATGTTCTTTTTTTTTTTTTTTCAGTCTTTCACTGAACTTGGAGCTTGCCATTTCAGCCACACTGTGGGCCAACAAGCCAGAGGAATGTCCTTGCCTCGTCTCCAGAGCAGAGGCTGCAGCACTGTCCAGTCAGCCTGGATGGTTCCGAGTTCTGAGGATGTGTGTTCTGGTTTAATCCCAAAGCTCTCTCTCCACTTTACGTCCCCGCCACACTCCCCACCCCTGAACCAAGCCAGGAACACTGAGCCGTGGAACCTGAATTCTGAGGACACAAAACAGCACAGGGGATCTGATCCCTTTCCCTCCTACTCATCCCCAGTGCTGAAAATAAATTGGCCTTGGTGAGTGTAATCATAACTCTCGTTACTAATCTTGTTTGAGGCAGGTCCCTCTCTGTCTTCTAATTGAAACATTAAAGCAGCGAGCAGCCGTCATTACAGAGAGAGATTTCCCAGAAGAACTCCACAGATCTTGCTTATTCTTTCCCTGTGTTGTAATAAACATAATTAGTTCCCCTTACAGGGATATTGTTCATAAGTAACTTAAAATTTAAAAATCACAATTGGCAATTCTTTTTTTTTTTTTTTTTGGTCATAGAGAGTCTAGAGGCGCAGAAGTGAGCCTCAGACCTATTAAGAGTATCTAATAAAGGTTTTCAACCACAATAAAGTGAATGGATATTCAAGCCACTGGATCCCTATGAGGAGTCTATCAGTTGCAGGTAACAAATGCTAATGTAAGCCAGGTTGCCTAAGTCAGGATGGAATTACAATCTGAACTCAAATGATAGTTATCTGAGCTGGGGATGTGGCCCAGTGGTAGAGTGCTCGTCTCATATGTGTGAGGTTCCAGGTTCAGGTCCTAGCACCACAAATAGTTTATCTGGTCACTTACACCTGTAATAACAGCATTAGGAAGCCTGGCACAGGGCCATCACAAGTTCTAGTCCATCCTTGACTATATCCCTAGACCAACTTTAAAAACATAAATAAATCAAACTGACAGCTGGGCTCACTCTTGGCTGGCAGCATCAGAAGTGTGGGTTGTAGTTGTGGCCCTGTTTCTTTCTGCTCCTTTTGGAAAAGTCATCGTTAGATGGCAGGGAAGTAGATGTGCACCAGCCTAAATGAGTGCACTAACCAAGGCTCTCCAGAGTAACTGAATGAATACATTTATTAGAATGACTTACAGGCTGTGGTCCAGGTAACCTAACAATGGCTGCCCATTTATGGGAATGTCCAAGAACCCAGTATGTGTTCAGAACACAAGGATGGATATCTCAGCTGGTCTTCAGTAAATACTGAAACCTGAAGAAGCAGGGTTTGATGCCAGAAGAAATGGATTTGCTAGCAAGGATGGGAGGGAGCAGGCAAAAAGAGAGCTTCCCTCTTCTACGTGCATTATGGAGACTTCCAGCAGGTGTGGCCCTGATTAGAGCTGTGTCCTCCCACCTCAAAGATCTGGACTAGAGGTGGACCTTCCCACTGCAAATGATCCAGTTAAGAAAAAAAAATCCCTCACAGGTGCATCCAGTCATTTTGGGATCCTAGTCAGTTCCAGATGTTGTCAAGTTGACAACCAAGAATAACCAGCATCACCATAGGGATCGTCCTAGTCTCTAACAACATGGACCGGGGACCACTTAACATCTGTCAGAATGTAGGCCTGTCCCTTTAAGACACTGGTCACTCTGAAACCATCAAGGACACTGTTCCTGAAAAGTGCAGACACCACAACGGTTAACAGCCACAAGAGATGTGCAGCTGCAGGCACAGTTCTGGTGACTTTCATAGCCACACCCGTTTCTTCACCACAGAGGGTATTTCCAAACATCTAAAGGATATGAAGAATCACTAAGAACAGCCCACATGCAGAACACAAGGTTGGAAATGAGACAAAATCTTGAACGTGGCTTTCCTAAATTGTGCATATAAAAAATCACCAGGGGGCGCTCTCCACAGATATCCACAAGTGTAACACACTTGCTTATCACTTCCACCACCACACCATCCCAGGCTGATGCACAGGGCTTTGAACACACGCTAGGCAAGCATTCTATCAGCTCAGCTACAGTGCAATGCCTAGCCTTGTCTTTTCAGTATCCACTTCTGGCTCCTCTTTCTCTGCCTATGAAAAGATGCTCTGGCATTATTTCAATATGTTGGGCCTTCCTGCCTTCACTATCTGCCACCTTCTTTATGTGGTGATATCCATTCGCATTTGGTTACCATCTCCCAGCTGCTTCCTCTCAAATCCACATCTCAAACCCCTAGATCTCTCTCCTGAGCATTAGATTCCTGTATGTCATTAACTACTGAACATCTCCACACGCCTATCTCTGACTCCAAACGACTGGATGGAGGGCTCCTTCTACCACTAAGCCTCAGTAGCTTTTCCACTGCTACCATTGTTGTTGTTGTTGTTGTTGTGGTGGTGGTGGTGGTGGTGCAGAGATAATCTCTCGTGTGAGGTATAAAAAGCATTCACCTGTCAATAAAAACAAACAAACAAACTGATAGCCAATGAGCTTAGGCAGTAAATAGGAGGTGAGAGTTCTGACAAAGAGAGAGGGGGAGGGAAAGAGCTAGGAAGAGAGGGAGAGGGAGAAAGAGAGAGAAGATTCTGGAAAACAGTCAGACTCAGGGAGATTTACCAGGAAACTCTGAGGAGACATGACACATAAACCTGAGAAGAAGGTAACCAGCCGTGTGGCACACTTAGAATAAAATAAACTGGATTATTAAGATATGAGTTAGTCTGGGAACAGAGTCAAGGCTATTGGCCTAAGCATTCATTAATAAAAAAAATTAGTCTTAGAGTTGTTATTTCTGGGAACAAGTGGGAGGAAAAGCCAAGAGTTACAGTTTGTTGGTTGGCTTTGTTTTATCTCTTAAAATTATGTCACCGCCAACCTGATTACTCAAGTCTGAGACCTGGAAGGCATTTTTTTTTTTGAGACAGAGTTTCTTTGTGTAGCCCTGGCTGTCCTGGAACTCACTCTGTAGACCAGGCTGGCCTCAAACTCAGAAATCCACCTGCCTCTGCCTTCCAAGTGCCAGGATTAGAGGCATGCACCACCACAGCCCGGCCTGGAAGGCATCCTTAATCCTTCTTCCTCTCATACGATCTCATCTCTACCCAAAATCTCTAAATCCTGTTCCACTTCCTGAGCATCCATCATGTCTGTAACTACGACACTCTCTGCCCCTTATCACATAAGCCCACTGGTGTAGGGAGTTCCATAGCCATCCTACACTCTACTAACCCATCCAATTACACCAACCTGTGCACTTAACCTTTCAAAGGCCTTGTAGCTAAGGATGTCTCAACAGATGTGTTGAAACAAATTATATCAGAGACCCACATAAGATACTATTTTTTAAAAAAGAGGTCTGTGGGTGCTGGCACACCATCCCACGACCTGGAAATATAACAGAAAGGCTTCTCTGCCACCTAGAAAGTGAGTCTCTCAAGGCACCACAGCAGTGCCTTGATTTGGAATTTCCCAGCCTCTAGAAACTTAAGCAATAGAGTGTGGAGAAATGGCTCCATCCATCCCAGAGGAGCCAGGTTTGATTCCCAATTCCCACACGGTGGCTAAAGTCTTCTGTGACTGCAGTTCCATAAGATCTGACATCCTTTTCTGACATCTGCAGACACCAGGCATACGAGTGGTATAAATACATTCAGGCAAAACATTCATAAACAAAAAATATAAATAAAGCTAAAAAAATTTTTTAAAGAAATGTAAGCAACGCACACAGTCCATGTGGTCTGTACTATTTTGTGATAGAGCCCCAACAAATTAAAACATGTCTCCAAGTACTCTTTAGAAATTCCTAGACAATAAAAAATGAAGAGCCCTACCTTTGCTTGATAAGAGCCTACCTGCTTCAGGGGCCAATGAGAAGGTGTCGGGTGGCCTGTCGTCTCACTCATGCAAGAGTGAGGCCATATCAGCACAGGGACAAGCTGCCCCTTGCACTGCTGGGAGAAGCCTTGGGGCTAGAAACTCAATGTCACTGTGCATTGATGAATACTGGCAATCAAAGGCTGCTACAGTCTCAACCAGTTGCTTTCTTGGTATCCTGAAGTCTCCAAATGACGGGGTTTAAGAACTAAAGGTAAGCACTTCCGCTTCCTGCCGCTTCTGAAGTGGCTTCCTGCCGCTTCTGAAGTGATTTCCGCTCCTTTTTCCTGCGCGGCGTTTCAGTCCCTCTTGAGGTGGGCTGTCGTCGAGTCGCGGCGAGGCCAGCGCACCGTAGCCATGACAGAGGCTGATGTGAATCCGAAGGCCTATCCCCTCGCAGATGCCCACCTCACCAAGAAGCTGCTGGACCTTGTTCAACAGTCATGTAACTACAAGCAGCTTCGGAAAGGAGCCAATGAAGCCACCAAAACCCTCAACAGAGGCATCTCTGAGTTCATTGTGATGGCAGCAGACGCTGAGCCCTTGGAGATCATCCTGCATCTGCCTCTGCTGTGCGAAGACAAGAATGTCCCCTACGTATTTGTGCGCTCCAAGCAGGCTTTAGGACGGGCGTGTGGCGTCTCCAGGCCAGTCATCGCCTGTTCTGTTACCATCAAAGAAGGCTCTCAACTAAAGCAGCAGATCCAGTCCATTCAGCAGTCTATTGAAAGGCTCTTGGTGTAGGCCGTAGCCTCTGCCCTTTCCTGTCTACTGCCACCCTGTTTGTGTATCATATTGTCTGTTAGCATGTACTATTTTCAACCAGTTACTATTATATTGTACTACATCTGCGTTTTATATTTTTATTTTTGTCTTAATAAGGTTATTTTTCACCATCTCTTCATTCTCTTCTACCATAAAAAAATGAAATGGTAGCTAGGACAGGTGAAAGGCAGAATGTCACCATTTAACAACAGGAAGAACCAGGAGAAACTTAAGCCAGGGACAGTGTATACTTTCATCTGCAAACTTATTCCACTGCGCAGGGTAGGATGACAGTGACCCTGGTCCCTTGTGCCTTTGATATAAGATCTCCATCAAGTTACTGTCACTGAGGAACTTCCTTTGGGTAGCAGTTTCTCCCTCCCCTTATCATTTGAAGAAATTTGATGTTGGGCCTATGTCCGGGAGCCATTTATTAATGTCCTGTGTGTTTTTGATGTATGTAGTCTGATATTCTCCCATATCTGGGGCAGTATCAGTTCAAAGGGATTCTGTGGAGATCGTGGCAATTTGCTGGAACTTACAGCAGAGACAGTGCTAGCAGGAAACATCCTCTCCTTGGTAAATGGGGATGTCTTATTGTGGAACCATTTGATGGCCGTGTTGGGAGCCCTTATCCTGTTCTTCCCACAGCGTGGGTCAGGTGTATTCTCCCTCACATGAAGAAAGTGATAACATGTTCATTATTGAGCATCCTAATAAATATGTTCATATTTCATTTGAAAAAAAAAAAAAGAACTAAAGGTAAAAGCCAGGGGTCAAGGTCAGGACACACCCATAATCCAGCACCCACAAGGGAGGCTGAAGCGGGAGGATCGCTGTGAGTTTGAGACCAATCTGCTCTGCTAAGGTCAGAAAGCAGATGTTATCCCTGATTTTGGAATTCCCAGACATCAATAAAAAAATAAAAGCAATAATCTGTGTTTACAGGGGCTGGGAAGACGGCTCAGTGGTTAGGGTAAGTACTGCTCTGGCAAAAGACTGAGGTTTGATTCCCAGAACTCATACCAGGTGGCTTACAACCGCTTTTTCCCCGGTGATCCAGTCTCCTCTTCCAGCTTCCATGGGCACTGCATTTACATACAAATGCCCACCCCCACCTTCTAAATACACACATACATATAAATACAAATAGAAATATATTTTTTCTAAAACTGTGTTTCGGGAACTCAATTTAAAGCATTTTGTTACAGTAGACGCAACAGATAAAATGTGTCTCCAACCAACTTCAAAGAGTCCAGGAAAGACAGAATGTGCTGCAGAGGGGGAGGGGGGCTCATTTGTTTCTCAGTTCCTAGGGAACACAAACTGTCTTTAGAGTCATCAGGCCCTGGTGGTTTAGATGTGTTTTATAGACCGACCACAAAGTGTTTACTGAAGCTGCCACGATTCACGATTTGGAGCCAAGCCTGAGCTCCAGCCCTCAAAATCTCTTAAAAAGGCGGTGTTAAGCACAGAACCCCTAGATGGGAGGGAGGCAGAGACAGAAGAACTGCACAGACTCTTTCTGGTCAGCTACAGTACATGGCCGGCCAGAAACAAGAAAGATCCAGCCTTAAAGAGGCAGCGAGAGAGCCAGCTTCCAAACATTGTCTCCGACTCTCACACGCACACACGGCAAATGCTGTGCCCCACACCCCATCACACAATGGTAAGTAAGAACAAGCCCGTGGCAGGTACTCTTATGTGTCGCTTCGGTTAAGCCACAGTCTCCATGTAGGCAGCCACGCATATGCTTTTTGAGATATGATTAACTAAAATCAAATAGATTTTCCAGTAAAGCGGGTTGTTCTGTAATGGGTGGGCTCTTCTAGTGAGCTGCGGACCTCAAAAAGCGAGTCGCTCTCACACACCAAGGAAGAAGCAAAGAACCTGCGCACCAGCTCCTGACCCTGTGTACACACTGTAGACCCGCCAACCTCCACCCACAGGAGCCAGTTCCTTAAGTCAATGTCTGTCTGTCTGTCTTTCCATCTCTCTCTCTTTGTGTGTGTGTGTGTGTGTGTGTGTGTGTGTGTGTGTGCCTGTGTCTCTCTGCCTCTCAATCTATCTCTGTCTGTATCTCTACATCTTTTTCTGTCTCTCTAAGGGTCTCTGTCTTTCTGTCTGTCTGTCTCTCTCAGTCTACTCTGCCTCTCTCCATGTCTCTATGTTTGTCTGTCTATGTCTCTGCTTCTGTGTGTGTCTGTGTGTGTGTGTGTGTGTGTGTGTGTGTGTGTGTGTGTGTTGGTTGTGTCCTTTCTTCAGTTGCTTTTCTCTGGAAAACCTGGCTAAGACAGAAGTCATTTTTTTTTTTAAACAGGCAGCATACTTGAGCACTGTATCTGAGGCTGTAGACGGCGAATAGGTGCCTGGGACGATGCGCAACATCAGCTGCCAGTGCACTAGGGAAACACCAGCGGCAGCTGCAAAGCAGTCAGTGGAGTGAGGAGCTGCCACGTCAACAAAACCAAAAATGGGGTGATCTTTCAGAGAAGACAGTCCACCAGGAACTGGAGGAATAATGAGGAGGTTGGTGGACAAATGGGTTATAAATAATCATGAAGAAACTTCTAGAATGGTGGACATGTTCTCTATCCAGACTGTGGCAATGCTTTGGCAGGTACAGACTTAGGTATAGAATTTCATTCCTTAGTTAGTGTCACTTGCTATATGCCATTACACTCCTGCTATCTAAGATCCCAAAGACTAAACAAACTAGACCGCTGGAGGAGATGTGGATGGAGTATATCGGACACGTTAGCTAGGCAGTGGGACTGTTAAAAATGGGAAAATTGCCATAGGATACAATTCAGCCAATGCTTCAAATATTAAATATACACTTACTAAATAACCCAGCCATTTCATCCCAGGGTATTTTCCAAATTAAACATTTGATATGGACAACGAGGTACAGTATTGGCACATTCAAACATGCTAGCATTTGCAGCTTTGATAAGTATGAGTGTGGGCAATGGAACTGTGACGGAGAAACCTGATGACTAATGCAGAGGGACACCCTAGGCAAGGCTCCAACCTCAAATAGTTACTGAAAATATCCTCAAAATACAATAAAAAAAATATTTTCACATTAAGAAATTAAAATGGCTGGGCAGTGGTGGCGCATACCCTTAATCCCAGCACTTGGGAGGCAGAGGCAGGTGGATTTCTGAGTTCGAGGCCAGCCTGGTCTACAGAGTGAGTTCCAGGACAGCCAGGGCTACAGAGAGAAACCCTGTCTCAAAACAAAACAAAACAAAACAACAACAACAACAACAACAACAAAGAAATTAAAATGCATAGCCATACAAAGGCTTGTTCATGTACACAGCACCTTTACTTGTAGCACCCCAAACAAATTGTGGTAGATTCATAGGATGGAACACTATTTAACAATAAAAAGGAAATGGTCGTACAAAAAGTCACAGCATCCAGAGAATGGCTCAGAGTCTTGGTGCCTGGAGTCAGAGCCTTCCCCTGCCTGGATTCAGAGACCTTTCACCGGTGTCCAGATCAGCATCTCCCTACAGGTAATCCACAATGACCTTCAAGACCCCACCCACGTTCCTGCAGCTGGGAGAAGAAGCCTGCTGAAAGATGAAGGCTTGACCATCTCTGCTCTGCAGGACCTGCACAGGGATCTCTTCCCACCACTCTTCAAGGATGCATTCAGCAGCAAACAACCTAACCTCCTGAGGGAGATGGTGGCAGCCTGGTCCCTCCCATGCCTTCCTGTGGGAGCCCTGATGAAGACTCCTGACTTGGAGACCTTGAAGGCTGTGCTGGGTGGCCTGGATTTGCTGATGACAAAAGGTTCGACCCAGGAGGTGGAAACTACACGTGCTTGATTTATAAGACGTCAACCATAATTTCTGGAATATGTGGGCTGGAATGGAGGATGGTGTCTGCTTCTCCAGACATTAGCCAGATACAACCATTGATGGAGCATCCCATACAACGGGGAAAACAGGCTGTAACTGTGTGGATAAACCTTTCTGTGAATCCCAGGCACACAAGTGAATACAGTGAATATTATTATCAGTGGGCAAAGGAGAGAAAAGATGTAGTACAGGTGAACTGGCAGAAGGTGGAGTTTTGGACCAACCCTCTCTACCACCCGCCTTATCTTCTGGATGTAGTTGAGCCAAGTTCTATCCAGGCATTGGAAGTGTATAAACACTGCGACCTGGACACTCTTGTAGTGATAGCTCCTGACCTGGGCCAGGTGAGAACCCTTCAGTATCTCCTTCTCCATGATATCCACATGTCTTTGAAGTGGCTTGGAAATAAAGAGATGGGAGACTGGGAGAGGTAATACTTGTAGCAATATGGATGACTCCCAAGACAAGCCTAGGGAAAGGATGGTAAGTAAAGACGTGGAAACAAAAAGGGAAGGGTGGCAGGATTTCATTGACATCAAATGTCACAGTAAGCAAAAGCAAACTCATCTAAAGGACCAGAACACAGATCGCCGGTTGGCCAGGAACTGGAGGAGAAGTGAGGAGACTGGTGGGAAGAGGGAACAGGTACAGACTTAGAAAAAGGTGTAGAATTTCATTCCTTAAGTTAGTACCATTTACTATTTGTAGATTGTACTGAATGAAGGCTCTCCTTATGTTACTATAGTTCAGTTATTCATCCCACGTCTAATGGCTTGTGCTTGTCCCCTCCACTGCAGGTGTGACATTCTGCAACTCACACTCTTCACCTGAAACAAGATGCTTTCAACACGGTTGCTATGGCGATTAAACAAGCTAACATCTGGTCAACATTTAAAACAAGGACCAGCAACATGGCTTGGTAGGTTAAGGGGCTTGCTGCCAAGCCTTACAACCTGAGTTTGATACCTGAGATCCACTTGGTGGAAGGAAAGAACCAACTCCCACAAGTTGTTCTCTGACCTCAAACACATGCACTGTCACACACACACACACATACTAAAATGTAATACATTTATAATTAAATATAAAATAAAATCAAGTCTCACAGTCCTGGCATTACTGACATTTGAGGATTAATCATTTTTTATTTGAGAACTAACCTTTGCATTTTTGAACCTTTACAGAACATGTGGCCCATAACCAAGTCTATGTCATCTATAGCCTCCTTCTCAGCTGTGCCAACCAAAACTGTCTCCAGACATGCCCAGTTATTCCCTAGGGGGCAAAATAATAAGGAACGATGACTACATTTGTTAACTTTCGGGCCTGTGGTTCTGAGGCCCTTTCTCCCCTACAGCCATCAGTGGCCACTACACCAAACAGAAACCATGTAAACAAACCATTTCCCTCCCTACAGAACCCCAGAGGTTTGGCTAGACTTGCCCTTGGGCTCAGGTCAGCCTCTCTGGAGGCCACTTCCTGTCCCACTGTCACCTGGTTCTCAGGCCTCAAATGAGCAGGCTGTCTTCACATCAGTGGGGTCTCCCACACATCTCCCAGAGTCACCATGTAAGCATCACTGGCTCTGCCTGTGCTCTGGTTTGTAGATGGCCTCTGGTGCTGTCCCCCACTCTTTGTCTCTGTTCCTGAGACCCTGCAACAGTCCATTCCTTCGGGATCGTGTTCAGCAGTTAAAGAACTTGGAGAGGCCTGGACTGACTGGAACACTCCATGGTAAGGATTAGAATGGATTTCCTCAATGACAGAGCCTGTCTCCACAAAAGAAAACATTCAGTTTTGCTCAACAAAAGCAGGAGTTAAAAAAAAAAAAAAGATAAATAAACTGAATTTAGTTGAAAAATAATATGCTTAGAAACTTAATAGAAACTGGGAGGTTTTTAGTCCTGGATTTTGTTTTAATTTATTTATTTTTTACAACATAAAAACCCTAGCAGCCTGTATATCCACTGAAGGTCTGACCTTGACAAATGTCAATGTTATCCTCTCACGTATAGACAAATGTTTACCCTGAAATCTTTTGATAAGGCTTTGTGACACGTATAGAAGTCACCTGAGGGGCTGGAGAGATGGCTCAGTAGTTAAGAGCACTGACTGTTCTTCCAGAGGTCCTGAGTTCAAGTCCCAGCAACCACATGGTGGCTCACAACCATCAATAATGGGATCCTCTGCCCTCTTCTGGTGTGTCTGAAGACAGCTACAGCGTACTCATATACATTAAATAAATAAATAAATAAATAAGTCACTTGAGATCAAATTTATACAAAGAGTCAGAAGGTTCTGTTTCCTTGATCTGTATAAACTTGGGGGCCACCAATGCATCTTAAGAAAGACTCAGATTGGAGAGATGGCTGGGTGGTTAAGCGCACTGACTGTTGTTCTAAAAGACCTGGGTTCTAGTCTCAGCACCTACATCAAGGAGATCTGATCCCTTCGTCTAGCCTCCTCTGATGCCAGGAACACTTGTTGTACAGACATATACAGAAGCAAAACACCCATACACATAAAACAAAATAATAAACTTAAAAAAAGAAAGAAAGAAAGAGAGAGAGAGAGAGAGAGAGAGGGAGGGAGGGAGGAAGGAAGGAAGGAAGGAAGGAAGGAAGGAAGGAAGGAAGGAAGGAAGGAAGGAAGGAAGGAAGGAAGAAAGAAAGAAAGAAAGAAAGAAAGAAAGAAAGAAAGAAAGAAAGAAAGAAAGAAAGAAAGAAAGAAAGAAAGAAAGAAAGAAAGGAAGGAAGGAAGAAGCTATTCCAGAGTCACCGAGTATTCCAAACTTGTCTGACCGGATGGGATGTTCAGTGACGTAACGGAACCAGCCAAGGCCAGAACTCATACCCTTCACCCTCCAGGTCAATTCTACAAGCCACATCCGGCATCACGGTAAGATCGCCTGTGCCTCGTAATAAAAGAAGAGTCTACATGGAAGGAGAAAAGCAAGAGACTTTTGCCCTTGACAGTGAGACCGAGAGACAGGTGGGAGGTGACAAGACAATAAACAAAAACCAAAAAAACAACAAAGCCAGGGGCTGCAGAGCTGGCTCAGCAGGGAAGGCCCTTGCTGTTCTTCCAAAGAACCCAAGCTTGAGTCCAGTCCCTGTCAGGCCAGGCAGGTCACAACTCCTCGGGTACATGAACACACAGAAGCACACACTCACACAGACACATACATAGGAGTGAAAATCTCCAACGTGTAAAGGAAAAGGCTAAGTTACAGTTAAGAGGCGGATGGTACACTGGGGGAGTGTTTGCAAGAAGGGATGATAGAATCCTAAATATATCGATAGGGTTTTATATACTTTAAAAAGATGCACTGCTTCTATAACAGAAAATAAAGACAAAAACATTCGTGAAGAGTGGCAATTATACACAGGAAGTGTATTTTTTTTAAAAAGCCAAAGTTTTTAAGTGAAGAAATGGATAAAATTGAAAAAAAAATCTGTACCTCCTCTTAAATTGCCAAAAAATTATTTTTGACTATTTTCTATGATTGTTCATGGAAGGACAAGGAAATGTGCTCCCTTGCACAATGCTAGTGCTAGTCAAAATTAACACCAAATCACTGATAAAAACACCAAATCACAGGCTATAATCCCAGGATGATTACAGAACCAGGGAGCCTTGGGCTTTCAAATAGAGACACTAAAATCAAGACTATAATAGGAAAAGGGAGGAACAGAATAGAGCTTCAAATTGCAGTTTCAAAATTATTTTCACTGCGGGGATTTCAATAAAGGTACTTTTTATTCATCTAAGTACATTTTGTTGTTTCAAGCTACAAGCAACAAATTTATTCAATAACTGTCATAAAAATTACCTGCATAAAGACTATGCGTGGGAAGTCTAATGCAGCTCTGTTATAAGAAAGAGAGGGAGGGAGAATAGATTTAGCAAACCTATATATCTTAACACCAAAATACAATCTACAAAATGACACTCATCTTAAGGAGAATTTTTAAGAGTTCATACAAATAAAACACTACTGGAAAATTTTTTAGATTTGTGTGACCACAAATATATATACATATATTTACAAGTCCCAATGAACATGTCCCTGCTCCAAAGAGTGCTGGAATTACAGTGTTTTCAGCCACATCTAGCTTTTTTATGTAGGTGCCAGGGATTCGAACTCAGGTCTTGTTTGTGCAGCCCACTAAGCTATCTTTACTTCACTGTCACAAGTATATCATAAGCCAGGCACGGTGGTATATTAGTTTAATCCCAGCACTCAGGAGGCTGAGGCATGAGCATCTCTGTGAGTTCAAAGCCAGGTTGGTCTACATAAGAAGTTCCAGGTCAGCCAGAGCTAGTGAGACAGTCCCAAAGTGCTTGCTGCTCTCCCAGAGGACCTGAGTTTGATTCTTAGCAATAAGATCATGTGGCTTACAACTACCTATAACCCAAGCTCCAGGGGATCTAGCGCCCTCTTCTGGCCTTCATATGCACCTGCACTCACATGACCCAAATATAGAGAACACATAAATAAAAATAAAATAAATGTTAAAAACCAATCATGAGGGACTAGAGAGATGTCTCAGTGGTACAAGCACTTGCTGCTCTTTCAGAGTACTCGGGTTTGAATCCGACATCTATATGGCATCTTACAACTGCCTGGAACTCCATCCAGTTCCTGGGGAATTCTGACATCCTCTTCTGCCCGGCTCAGGCACCAGGCACACACATCTCACTCAGATAAACACATACAGGCAAACTACCCATATACATAATCTATTTTTTTATTTTTAAAAATTACAATGAACACATACTTGAGGGATATTTTATATGCATAAGTCATGCCATATTGTGTTTCAATGTTCAAAAATAAGACTTGTAGGTGGCAAGAGAGATGGGTCAGCGGTTGAGCGCACAGGCGACTCCTCCAGAAGATCTAGCTTCGGCTCCCACAGGGCAGCTCACAACAGCCTGTGACTGCAGCTTCTGGCCTTCACAGGCACCTAATATACACACACATGGTGCACAGATATACACTAAGGCAAAGCATTCACACATATGAAAAGTATTTTAAACGTTTAAATAAATACCCTTCTCTTCTGTAAATGAAAGACCAGGTCTAAAAACCTGGTAAATACAGGTAAATCCTAAACATCTGAAGATGTCAGCTCAGTCCCCAGGACCTACAGGGTGGAAAGAAATGCTGCAAACTGTCCCCAGACCTTCACACTCACACAATGACAGGTGTGGTGCACAAGCATGCACGTGTGCACACTTGCACACACACACACACACAAATAAATAAAATTTAAGAAAAGAAAAGAAGAGAGAAGAAAGCTTACATGCAAAGCTTTACAATGTCATTACTCATCTGCACTCCTGCAACCTCTGCCCCTGTCAGCCCTCAGTCCCTTTACACTTTCCTGAAGGATCCCACTCAAATCTGAGCTTTTTCCAATCTTCACTCTATTAACTCTGAGGAGACTAATAGGGGAAAAATTTACTTAATATCAAGACAGGTCTTCAAGGTCTGGAGACAGAGTTTAGTCAGTAAAGAGCCTGCCATGCAAACAGAAGGCTGGGAGAGGCTCAGGGTGCACACAGTGTTGTGTACCTGAATCCCAGGACTGGGAAGACAGAACCTGTGGACTTCTGTGGACCACTGGGCAGCCGGCAACTCAGGAAGCTCCGGGTTCAGTGAGAGACCTTGTCAGAAAACTAAGTGGAGAGCAACTGAGGAAGGCATTGATGTCAACCTCTGGCCTCAACATACGTGTGATATAGCCAGTGCACACGCATACACACACACACACACACACACACACACACACACACACACACACACACACACACGGTAACTCTAAGGACTCCCAATATAGACTAGTCAGTATCCTGAACCACACAGCAGGCCCCTGTGTGTTTGCCTGGAATAACATGGCTTCAAGTCTGGATACCCAAGTGAGACACTATAGAGCTTCAACTGACCAGATTGGGCACCATCCCCTTATTCATCATCATCATGTAGAGGTTTTGTTCCCTTTTGTTTATAAGGACCTGACAGAATCACAGCTGTAGCAGGCAAGGCCCATTCACCCTCTCGGCAAACACATACTACAGGCTAGACCCACCCACCCTCTCAGTAAACACTTACTCTTCAGCAGAATCTGGGGTCTCCCTTCCCTCACTCATCATGTTCCATCAGCAGATGCCCCGATGGTCTCCGGAATACGGCATACCCTTTGCTACTTAACACCACTGTTTTCTGTGACTCTGCCTTCTTCACAGCTTCCTCAGCCCCGCACCAGGAGCCATTACCTCAGCACCGTAGCATGTGCACAATGTCTGCCAGAATCTTAAGTCGGTGAGTGCAGTGAGGCCAGAGACCTGAGCACTCCACTTCTAGAACAACCAGCAAAGTTAGGTTCTTCAAAAGAAGAATATAGTTGGGCAGTGGTGTTGCACGCCTTTAATCCCAGCACTCGGGAGGCAGAGGCAGGCGGATTTCTGAGCTCGAGGCCAGCCTGGTCTACAGAGTGAGTTCCAGGACAGCTATGGCTACACGGAGAAATCCTGTCTCAAAAAAAAAAAAAAAAAAAAAAAAGGAGAAGAAGAAGGAGGAGAAGAAGGAGGAGGAAGAAGAAATAAATTATATATATATAATATATAATTAAACTGTCAATATGAATAGTTTAAAACAAATTGAAGCAGTGAGTCCTTAGCCTGATTTTCTTACTATCTACTAAATAATACTCTAAAATATTTATGTATACTGGCCATCTAGTTAGCTAAGTAGTTCAAGATATATATTTCCCAAAGCCCAGGGAATTCTTCCACATGAACGAAGAATGATTTAGCAACAGCCTACAGCACCCTATCCCCACGTCTTTCAGTTACTCAGTATATAAAAAAATACATGCTATGTTTGTCTAAAAAGCTGTTAGCCACAGAAAACATATATTTATGTTCTCCAAATCAACTTGAAATTTAAGATTTAATTAAAATCAAACTAATTGTTTTCAACTTGCAGTTAGCCTTGGAGACACCAAGATATTGTAGCCACACCCTCCATCCTCCCACGCCCTTAACTGTGTCCTTCCCCTTTACCAGTTTCGAAAAGTCAACCTCAAAGTATCCAAGGCATTATTTATGGCTGAAGGTCATGACTTCAGAATGTCAAGCCTAGAGAAACAAAGTTTAAATCAGTAAGGAATTGGCTACACTCCTGGAAAGACTCAACAGGCTCAATGGACATGCGGAAGATAGGAAGACATGGTCAAAGCAATCCCAGCCACCTGCTTCCCTGATCGTTACCACAGCAACCGCATCTCAACTTCATCCACGATGAAGATGCTTTCCAAACCCTTTCATGCTGTAGCGTACAGAAATAATGACGGACTACTAAGCGCAGTGGGAGGATAGTGACATATGGACATGACGTGGTGGCATCACACTCAACTCTCACCTGCACAAGGTAGTCCCACGATATTCCAGCACAAATGGAGGAGGGGCTCCAAGGCTCCACCTCTACTGAGAAACTTTGGGCAGTTAAGAACGTCAGGGAGGGCTGGTGAGATGGCTCAGTGGGTAAGAGCACCCGACTGTTCTTCCGAAGGTCCAGAGTTCAAATCCCAGCAACCACATGGTGGCTCACAACCATCCGTAACAAGATCTGACTCCTTCTTCTGGTGTGTCTGAAGACAGCTACAGTGTACTTACATATAATAAATAAATAAATATTTAAAAAAAAATAAGTCAGGTTTAAAAAAAAAAAAAAGAACTTCAGGGAAGTGGGAGCCATATTTTTTCAGTTCTTTAGCCACAGGTATCTTGCCCATACTACAGTAAATCCCCGTGTACACTCACAAGAGCAACCAAATTAAATTCGGTGGGTCATAAACGAGCAAGATAGGAAAGTAGGGGGGACCTGTAGAAGGAAAGGGTTCTGTCAGGGCAGGAGAGGGATGAGCGAGAGAGAGTAGTAGGGGTGAAAAAATGACCAAAATATACTCACATATGAAGTAAGTCCAGGAATTAACTTTTAAAATCATAGCTGGGTGTGGTGACATATAGTCTTAATCCTAGCACTCAGGAGGAAAGACAGGTGATTTCTCTGAGTTCCAGGGGCCAGCCTGGTCTACATAGCAAGTTCCAGACCAGCTACAGCTACACAGTTGAGATCCTGTAGATGGATGGATAGATAGATATCTATAGACAGACAGGTAGACAGACAGACAGACAGACACATAGATAAATGAGTCCCAAACTCTAACCTGAGGACTGACACGTACACATTAAATCTATGGTTTTTAGTTGTTTTAAAATACAATGAACAAAAAGCTCATGATTGCAATTTCCACAAAATGAAACCCGTTCCACTTAAAGTGCCTGTCCTTTCTTTCAGAACCTACATCCTCATTGTTTTAAAATAAACCTACGAAACAGCGGTGGCCGCCGACAGTGTTTGTAACATCCTTCTTGGCACAGAGGCTGCATTCTCTCAAGAATACCCAGATGCTGCAGTTTTGCCTTCAGTAAAACCCAAAGCTGCATAAAATAAAGACTGAAGATGAATGTGGGGCAGTGGCCCTAGGGCACAGAAGGGCATCCAGCCTCCGGAAGCTTGCAGTCCTGCCCTTCCTGGTGTGCTCAGCTGTTCTTTGGTGGCCCGACCTGTGGTTCCCAGCTATCTCAAAGTTTCTGCTGGCTCGGAGTTATGTACTTATGTACATGATTGGCTACCACATGAGCCCATTTCACAGATCTTGAAAACAGAGTAATGTAGAATTAGGTAACAAAGTATTGTTGAACATCTGAGATGAAAAAGAATGTATAGAAAAAAATGATTGATTGAACATAGTATAACCAAGAGAGACGAAAGTATGACACCGGGGTGGAAAGGGACTTGGTGGGTTGGATGCTCACTGCGTGTGCATGAGTGTGGCCACATGTGACTGTGCCACCATCACTGTCGGGGTGGAAACAGAGGCACCTCTGGGGCTTGCTGACTGCCAGCCTAGCTCCAGGTTCAGTGAGAGATCCTGTGTCAGGCAAATAAGGCAGAGAGCGACTGACCGATAAAGCAGGCCACTGGCTGACCTCCTTTGGCTTCTGCACATATTCATGGACACCACACATACTACATACACGTGCACCACACACATACACACACCACATACTTTTTTTAAAAGATACTCAACATTACACATGCCTGTAGCTAGACTGTTCCACATTTGTAAGCTACTCAAAATGGAATTTAGATGCTGTCCAGTACACACAACTCAGAACTCAGAGGCATGTTTTACGTCAGGAGGGTAAAACTGTTGGATACTCTTGAAGAACAGAGCTTGACTAACTGTCCCTCATCTCGTTAACAAAACATCAATTCCTTAGACCTTGCTGACACCAACAGAAAAGCAAGTGTCCTCCCACCCCCAACTTACCTCCCGCTTGTTCCTGATAAGAATCAAAAGGCTGTAACTCTTCCTAAGAACACAGGTCAGGGTCCCCAGGTTCAATCCTGCAAGCTGCTTCCATTGCATACTGACCCTAGGACAGGATCATTCTGAAAATGATTTGTAGTGAATTATGTTTGGCGTGAGCGAGCGAGTGTAATGACATCCGCAGCAATAAGAACACATGCCTAGGGTTATAGGACCCAAGTCATGTTAACACGTGCTGATCCGTGGCTACTCGAAGGATGATACTGTGGGCTAACCCGTGGGATTTTTGCCCATGTGATGCTCACCAACACTGTTGCTGCCCCACGCTCCCATTCCCCAGTTTCTAGCATGTGTTCTCCCGAGATGCCCTCGTTTACTGTATCCTAAATTAACAAGCCATGTGCAAAACTAAGCTCACTAAATAATCCAGACTGACTAAGCAATATCTCAGGTACCCCACTTCCAGCCTGCCCTGCTGAATCAGCCTGCTTTCTAGGGGGCTGCAGATATAAATCCTTACCTCTGCGGGGACTTTGGAAGATGTCTTGGTTTACATTTTTTACTGGGCTCTCTTTCATATTTCAAATGAAAGGCTTTGTTTAAATATCTACGGTTCAATCTTCCTAACAGATGCACAGTGTAGAGCAATAAATCCATAACCTAATTGCTTTTGCCTTCATCAACAGATACAGAATAAAATATCTTTTGTTGTCATCAATCTGCTGCATATGGCTTACTGCAGCAACAAACGACTTCTCTGTCTCTACTGCTTCTTAATTTTCAAAAGCTGGGGGCCATTTTGGATGACCCTGGGACGCTCAATGTGTTCTTATTGCTGCGGGTTTCATTTACAACCACAAATGTGACCACAAGTGTGACCTGTACTTGGTGTAACTAGCTGTTACCTTCTCCTTCACAGCACACACATCCAAGACCAGTTTTGCTGGGCCTGGTAGCTGGCACACAGCTTTAATCCCATCTCTTGGGAGGCAGATGAAGGCAAATCTCTATGAGCTCAAAGCCAGCTTGGTTTACATGGTTAAGTTCCATGACAGCCAGGGCCATACGGCCCTGACTAAAAGAAAAAAAAAAAAAAAAAGTGGCCAAAGATCAGTTTCTCTCTGCATGTGTCAGCGTTTTATCTGGTTGGTTTTGGTTTCTGAACAGTACTGTTTTGTAGATGAGACCACTCAGGTATGACTTACCTCTGTGAAATGGCTGCAGTGCTAAAGTAGACTATCCCTTGGTGCTGCTTCGGTCACCTCCTGAGCCGTCTGTAGGGGAAGTACATCTAATGTCCCCAGGAATACAGCTTGCAGGAGAATCACTACACAAGAGGCCCCAAGAGTAGCAGCCTCTGCATAGCACACATGTGGAGGTTTTTGAGCTGAAGTTGCAGTTTACACCAATGTTCGCGTCACAGAGATTACTCTAGAGCTTCAGGGATACCCCTAAAAAAATCCCAAAGTGCCAGCACGGTACAGAGAACTCCTCACTTCTTAAGCACAGTAAAAAGTAATGAGCAGCTTCAAGCCTTCAGGCCTGTCTGCCGACTCACCTCAGGCCAGGTGCCAATCATTTCACTAAATGTAATATGGGCTTTATTTCAGGATGACAGGTCTAGTAAACAAGATACAGAACAAAGTAAGATACAGAAGTCAGGAAGGTAGCCATTTGTGTGGCTATCACAATGCAGAGGACCAGAGTTTGGTTTCCAGCACCCTGTTGGATGCTGTAACATCCAGGCTGGGGCTCACAAGCACCAGACAATCCAGCTTCAAGGGATCTGGTGCCCTCTTCTGGACTCTGAGGGCACTGCACCCAGAGACACATGGCAGTTTGACCAACCTTTTGAGGATATCTGAGGCTGGCTATCAGATATCCTACATGTTAGATGATTACATTACGATTCATAGCAGTAGCGAAATTGCAGTTATAAAGTAGCAACGAAAGTAATTTTATGGTTGGGGCTCACCATGACATGAGGAACTGTATTAAAGAGTCGCAGCATTGGGAAGGTTGAGGACCTCATGACGAGATGAAAACTGAAGTCCCCAGCTGTGTGTGACCACATACATGGCTTATGCCAACATCCATGTTGCAGTTAGGAATAGGGATTGCACCTGGTGTGGTGGCACAGGCCTTTAATCCCAGCATTTGGGAGGCAGAGGCAGGCGGATTTCTGAGTTTGAGGCTAGCCTGGTCTACAGAGTGAGTTCCAGGACAGCCAGGGCTATACAGAGAAATTCTGTCTCAACACACACACACACACAAACCAAGGAATAGGGCTTACATCTCAAACACCGTCAAGTTCACTTACCTGAACCTCAATTTTCAGTATCTGTGAAGTGAATGTTACCCAACTGGGAGAATTGTTAGAATGAGCCTGAGTGTCATGGTTAGGGCATCAAGCTCTGTGCCTGCGACACAGGAAGTGCCAGTGATGCTACCTAGCTACCTAGTACTGCGGAGGGAGGCTTGGTGTTTCCACCTCAAATCTGGGAAGATAAGTCTTCGCTGTTGTACTGCAGATTCTAATGCAAGAGTGGGAGCCAAGACACTGGGATCCGGATTCCTCTACTAAAGCCATACACACGGTTTGCCCACCTACAGGCACTGTCCGGTTTGCTCATCAGTTTTAACTATTTGAACCACACCATTAAGAAAAAAGCAGTGGTTCTCAACCTTGCTAATGCTGTGACCTTCTTTAATACAGTTCCTCATGTCCATGGTGAGCCCCAACCATAAATGTATTTTCTTTGCTACTTTATAGCTGTATTTTTTGCTATTGTTACAAATCGTAATATAGTATTGGGCATGCAGGATTATCTGATATTCGACCTCTGTGAAAAGTTGAAAAATGCTGATCTGGTCAAACTTTGCATGTGTGTCTCTGTGCAGTACCTTCAGAGTCCAGAAGAGGGCACCAGATCCCTTGGAGCTGGAGTAATTGGTTGTGAAATACCCAACAATGGTGCTGGAGAGCAAACTCAGTCCTCTACGAGAGCAGTGTACACTGTTCACTGCTGAGCCACCTTTCTAGCCCCTTTATCTATTCAAACTTTTCTACATTTATTTTTATGTGGAAGAGTGTTTGCCTGAATGCATGGCTGTACACTACATACATGCAACAGCCACAGAGGCCAGAAGGTGTCGGATTCCCTGAGACTGGAGTTTGCCTGGATGGTTGTGAGCCACCATATCAGTGCTGGGAATCTGGCCCAGGTCCTCTGGAAGAGGAGCCAGTGCTCTTAACCTCTGAGCCCTCTCTCTAGCCCCACAGACCATTTTAAGATATGTGAACCTGAAGCTGACTTTGTTCTTTGGCAGAAGTTCCACCAAAAACCTCCGTTTCTCTCTCTAAAGATGTCTAGGAAATACAACTCAGCCCACATTCAAGTGTATCTCAGGTGAAGATATTGACAGCTCAAGTCCACTACCTACGGCTCTCTGCATGGGTAACCAGCACACATGAGGACCATTCTATTCTATGTATATGTGACGCTTTGCATATTCTTGGACCAGGGAGTGGCACCATTTGGAGGTGTGGCCTTGTTGGACTAGGTGTGACCTGGTTAGAGTAGGTGTGTCACTGTGGGCATGAGATCCTCACCTTAGTTGCCTGGAAGTCAAGTCTTCCACTAGCCGCCTTTGGATGAAGACATAGAACTCTCAGCTCTGCCTGCGCCATGCCTGCCGGGATGCTGTCATGCTCCCACCTTGATGGTAATGGACTGAACCTCTGAACCAGTAAGCCAGCCCCAGTTAAATGTTGTCCTTATAAGAGTTGCCTTGGTCATGGTGTCTCTTCACAGCAATGGAACTAAGACTAACTAACTACACAGTACACAAGAACCTGAATGAGGGTATAACTTGAGACCATCATAAAAGTCTTTCTGGTGGTTCTCGATAAGAGGCAGGCCACCCTTTCCCAATTCTGAATAGCCTTTAGGGGATGTCAGTCAGAATGGGGTGCCTGTCCAGCGGTTTTGACTAGCTAGATTGGGGACTTAACATATTCACACTGAAATCCCTTCTTGGCTACTCACCTAAGGGAACAGGCTAGTTTTGGTTCTCTAAACACAACACGGAAACTGCCTGGCACATATTCTCTAGCTAACAGAGGCTAGGGACCACCCCCTACATACCCCTGTGTGCTTACCTGAATTTCTTGTACGTGGTGGAGAGTGGTCTATCCCAGAGCTTGTTAGCTGGGTAATGATGAGCCCAAATCTTACAACCTAGCTCCTCCCCCTCCACTCTCACGGGTAAAGCAAAAGAAATTTAAGTTTACTCCCTGTTCGAAACACACGGTTTAGTTCATCAATGGCATTCTGAGTAATTTAAGCCTGAGCCACACTACTTAAAAAACACCTGTACCCAACAACTGTGTGATAAAGAGCAGAGGGTGCCGAAGGGTTGCATTTCAATAGAACTAGCTTTATTTATTATTCAAATAAAAGGAACCGGCCTATGAGCAAGTGCAGATATGGACTGAGGGGGTGGGTGTGGCCTGAAGCTTACAAAGGAGCCGCTGTCAGAACAGAAACAGCAGGTTAGAAGAAACGGAAGAGTGATGTCTGCTTGAGGAGTATGAAGATGCAAAGTTAACTGGAAAAAAGATTTTTTTTTCTTTAGAAAAGGTGCTGTGTCGAGCGATCAGCAGGAGAGAGAGACGCTAACGTGGCTTCTGAGAGCCAGGCTCTGCGGCTTGAGAACCGGCATCAACTCACAGGCTTCTCAGTTTCTCCATTTTCTATAATTTTCCTCTTCTTTTCGTCTGTCTTTTTCTTGAAGATGTTATTTCGGTAAAACTGAAGCTCTTTGATGCTTTCACTAATGTCATCCAGTGCCCTACAAGCAAACACACCACACTGAAAAGAAAAAAAAAAAATACCCCAAACCCCAGAGATGGAAAACCGAGACTTGTTCCAAGTCACCCAGGAGCCAGGCAGTGGCCTCGAGCTGGTGTGGAGAGGGGCCGGTGCGGCTTTGTTTTCTCTTTTAGAAGTAGATCAGAAATCCCCACACGGGTCCAGAGGACTGTGGCGCATGTCTCGGGTGGAGGGGATCGGTTAGCCACTCCCTCTCTAACGTCCTCTGCAAAGCGTTTACTAACTTAACCCGGTTCTGTGAATTCCTAAGAAGAGCCTGAACTACACATACACTATTTCTGCAATGGAACCAAACACATTCATGGAAAACTTCCCAGCAGCAGCCCAAGACCCAAAGTCTGGGAACCACTATGCAATAGTTAGGGGCGCCCCCAAGCAGAATCCACCTACATACCCACCACAGCTCCTGACTCAGTCATCCTAATGAACGCCAATTATCCAGATCATACAGTAGCTAGCCATAAAGGAGGCCCTGCCTCCTCTCTTGTGGTAATCTGTGCTAGGACCAGTGGCAGCCTGCCTCCACCTAACAGCCTTTCTTCTCCGACAATGTTGTTTCTCAGCCGTTGAAGCCTGAGAAATCAGGTAACCGTGACTATTAAAATGGCGTGCAAGCGAGTCAGTCCACAGTGGTGGGCTAAGGGCCTCTTCGAGAGAATTCACTGCACAAACATCAATGCTGGAGTTTTATGGCATTCACTTCTGTGACTAAGGCAGTAATCCACTTTCTTCCTAAGTCCTGTGTGTGTGTGTGTGTGTGTGTGTGTCTAGCAGAGGACTAAAACTCAAAAATATAGCTCCCTACCCCTAGCTGAAGAGCTATTGGCAAGTGATGGCTGCCAGAGGAGGGGGTCAATTTCCTTCAATGCCAGGGCCACCCATATTCTGGTGGATGATCCCACATCCATGCGTGACTCGGTAGGTTAAACAACAACAACAAAAGGAAGTTAGGTGTGGTGGTGTGCACCTTTAATCCCAGCACTCCAGAGTCTGAGGCAAGCAGAGCTCTTGAGTTTGAGGGCAGCCTGGTCTAAACGGTATATTCTAAAACAGCCAGAACTACACAGAGACCTAGTCTCAACCCACCCATACCCCCACAAAAAAGAAAAGAAACAAAACAGACATAAAGAGGGGGATACTTAAAGAATGTCTTAAGGAAGGGGGCGTAGTGATGGGAAGGGGGGAGCTACGGTAGATATGATTAAGATACATTGGAAATATGCATGATATTGTCAAAGAATAAATGTGAAATATTATTTGGAGATATAATTTCACATGTATGTATGTATGTATACATGTATGTATGCATGCATGCACATGTAGGAGAGAGGACAACCAAGGGTCTCACCCTCAGAAATGCCATCCAATTCTTGAGACAAGGGTCTCTCATTGGTCTGGAGCCCCGCAACTAGACTAGAGTGGCAGAGCACGGGACCCTCGGGGCCCTTCTCTGTCCCCTCAGCACTGAGAACAGAGCACACGCCACCTCGCCCAGCACTGTGACATGGGTTCTGGGGACTGCGCCTAGGTCTAAGTGCTTATGACGGTGAGGCAGGAGCTTCCCCAGCAGTACATCTCTTACACAGCAGTACATCTCTCAAACAGACCGGACGTCTCAAGCTGCTCGCAGAACCCACTGGGCAAAGCCTGGCCTAATCCTGACATAAGTTTATGTACAGGTATGAGTTGTGCCTTCTTGTGTGAGTAGCCACACTTCTTTGAAGAAACGTCTGCCCGTTATATTACAGAGGCAAGTCTTCTCCAAACCTACTTAGGGATATCATGATGGGGAACTGTAGGTGGTTATCAGCTTCCTAAACTGAAGCTGGTGAGATGGGCCGGCGGGGAAAGATACTTCTGCCAAGCTTGACAGCCCGAGTCCAACCCCCAGGCCTGACGCCTGCAAGCTGTCCTCTGTATCTTCACACATAAGAAAATCAATAAAATTGGGAAAAGCCGAAACTCCCAAACCTTCTCGTTTCTGATAAAGTGTCTTAGAGCTGGATTGGTTTGCTATCCTTTGGGTATACCCCTGTAAACACAGAAGGCCCTTCCAGCTCAGGGACTGGTCTTTCTGTGATGCCTCAAACTGTACACTACACAGTATCATCTAAGCAGATCTGTATTCAGTGTTATCAACTAAGTAAATCAGGAAACCAAATGCTTCCCTCAGACTGTCCAGTCAGACTGACCAGTCAGCTGTCCTTCCTAAGTGGCTGCAAATTTCAAAAGAAACGATATATGCAAGCACAGACACGCCAGAAAAGCACAAGTACCCAGAAGAGCTTCTTCCACTGTTCTAACGTCAGACGGCCACCTTTGTCTGCGTGTCCTCTGGGAGAAGGGGACCAACGGTGCCAGTTTCCACAAAGGACACAAACTGTCTCATCTTATTTCCAAACCAAGTTTTAAGAAAGTAACAGACTATGTGACAAAAAATAAAACAACAAAAACCAAAAAGTCAAAGACTGAGGACGAGAAGCCTGACCAGCAAGCTCGGGACTCAGTGTGACGAAGCTTTCCTTCGCCGGGCGGTGGTGGCGCACGCCTTTAATCCTAGCACTTGGGAGGCAGAGGCAGTGGACTTCTGAGTTCTAGGCCAGCTACAGAGTTCCAGGACAGCCAGGGCTACACAGAGAAAAAACAGGCTACCCTGTCTGGAAAAAACAAAAATAAATAAAGAAATGAAAAAGAAAGTTTTCCTTCTTCCACTACTCAGACTTATCCTTTGCCCAGGAAGGAAGAACGGAGTAGAGCGGTTCTTGTTTAGAAGTCGGAACTGGGGTTGAGCCTGTGTCACCCCGGCAGACCCTTGGTAGGTCCCAATCTTACCTGTGAGAAGCAGCCTTCTTCGGTGCAAATTCATAATCTTCTGGATACCAGCGTCTATACACAGTAAAAATGATAAACTCTCAAAGGCAGCCATCTCAAGCACACTAAGCAGTCACCTTCAAGTCACCGATCTACTGGTTTCTCTGGGTTTGAGACGGAGTCCCGGGGAGCTCAGGCTGGCCTCCATATCCTCAAGCTCCACCTCGCCCGGTTTAGGAGGGGCAGGGAATCGACTACACACTAAGCAAGCACTCAACCGACTGAGCTACATTTCCCAGCCTCTTCTGAGGGACTCACAATGGAGAAAGGCGTTTCCCCTCTTCACCCGAGATACTCTATTTAAACAAGCTTTTGTCAATGTAGAGGACTCCTAAGACTCTAACGCCAACCCAGCCCTCGCCACAATTTCTGTCCTACATATCTAACTACTGGGCATCTCCACCCGACCCACTAGACACTTCTAAGTTACTATACATAGGACTACACATCCTCCACTCCCATCCATGGGTGTGGCTCTTAGTCTCCCTCTCTCCTTTTCTTTAGAACACTCAGTCCCACCATCTACCAGCTGGAAACACTAACCCTATCTAATGCTTCTCTTTCGTCCCTCATCCAAGCATCAGGCAGAACTTCTTGCATGCTAGGCACACCTGTGCCTATGTGCTCTATGCCAGCACCCCTGTGCCTGTGTTGTCTTAGCTTTCAATTCCCGAGCACCCTCCCATCTCTGCTTGCATTCAGGAATGCTCGTTCCTCATTCAAACCTCTAAATCTCATTCAAAAGGCTGTGTGCCAGATAAAGCTTTCTGACTCCCCGTGCTGCTGCAGCCCATAAGCTCCTGCTGGCCCCCTCATAATCTGCATAAGCGCTCCCATTACACAGGTCCGCAGGCGGTTTATTTTTAAGGTGTTTTTTGCACCTCTGTCAACTCACTAGGCCCTGAGCTACTCAAAGAGTTTTCCACCTCTGTGTTCCCAATGGGCGGGCCAACGCATACACTCTCTGCTTTTAACGAAATCTGTGTGGAAGACTTGTGACATTTCTCCCAAGCCTCGCCACTCAGAATACATTCGGGCTCCTGGAAAAGAGACTGGAATGAGGAAGACAAACACCCACTCAGCGCCCTCTATTCTAGCTGATTATTTTCTACAAGTACTCCATTAAGACACGCTACACGAGGTAATGTAACGGATCCTAAATGCAGCCCTTACCTGCACAGCTCTTTAACAGTGCTCACATCAATTATCCTATAGTGAAGATGTTTCATGAACTGGGGCATGTGTTTGTCAAGAAACTTCTTATCTGCATGAACTGAGTTCCCTAGAAAGACAGGAAGCATACCGCGTCTGCGCATTTCTAACAGAATGATACAGACATTCATAGATCATACTGGAAATGGACGTTAACCGTTCCTAAAAAGCATCTCTGGATGTCTCCATGAGTCTGAGTACCTCAGGGTAGTTACCAATCCAGATTCCCAGCGGGTCCTCAGTCTAGTTTCACAAGAAACTCGAAAGCGGCCTCTCGTGGGCGGATGAGCGTCTAGCACTCCATACACTTAAAAGCGTTTAAGTCTGTTACTTTTCAAGTTCCTACCAGATGTGCAAACTTGTTCCCAGTGTCACAAAATCCACACTACTAACACTAAAAACTTTAACTGAATCATATATAGATAAACCTTTATTTTACATTCCAATATTTTTGACAAGTCACATCCACATTCATGCTTTCATACAGTAATTTCTATTTTAAACACTGGATTTTTAAATGAGAACTTTAAAATAGACATCAGCGGCATCAGCTAAGGAAAAAAAATTATACAATATGTTATGTGTAATGCCAAAACTTTTCCTTGTCTTTAAAATGTTAGTTGCCACATTAATTTACATATAGAAATGTAAACACACATACCCAACAGAACATTACCCTCCCTCTGACAATGTCAACCCTTTAAAAATCCTACTATAGTAGATCTGGTCACTTTAAAAAAATCAGTGTTACAAAAAAAGACAGGTGAATGACTTTAGACTAACCAACCAGAAACAAAATAACTGAATAAAATATATATAAGCAACGACTAACTTTGAGTTCAAAAACAGACACTTGAGGGCGCTTCAAATGTGGGTTGGGTACCACAGGTATTCTTAAATGGGATTATTTCCAATGCAATAATAATACTGTGTTATGTAAGAAAATGTCCTTACTCTTAGGAGCTGTTTGAGGGGGACATTAGGAAGGAGTATGGCAAAACTAGCAATTTGTTTTCAAATGTCCAAAAGCAGCCAGAAAAATATAAGGGGAATCCAAGGCGGCAGAGATTAATGATGACCAAATTCAACCTTTCTGTGCATCTGAAATTTTTTTTTCCATAATAAAAACATACGGGGGGGGGGTGATGCTGAGTTCATGTGTGTTTCTCAGATCGAGTTCCAAGCCATTGCACCGATATATAAAAGTGGACGAGCACTCCGAATCAGGTGAGTGGAAGGCAAGACCTCAGCTGGTCTCTCTGGGACTTCAGTTACTCGAACCACTACTATAGAAGACTATCTACGAGATAAGACATAGGATTGGATTTTACCTGCAAGTGGACAGAGCCCCGGAGGAGTCTGCTGTCGTACAAAGGACAGAAATTCATACTCTGCCTGCTGCAGTGTGACTGTGCTCTCCTTCACTGCCTTGGTAAGACCAGACTGCAAGAGAGAGTCCCCAGCCCCCCGTCACAAACACATGAAGTCAGTTTTCAAAGGCACCCAGAAAATGAAACTTCACTTCTAAAACGGGTAACTGTGAACCACAGCTGGACCCACTCTTGGGGGCTCAAGTTTGAACTGAAACTGCCATCTTTTACACCAATTTCGTGCCTTAAAGAAGCCGAACGGAATTAAGTTTTGTTCCTGATTCCTTAATATTACTTCCACAGTCAGAAAAGATGGCGCTCAGAGTCCAAGGATAGAACCTCTGGGAAGAAACAGCTCCCAACGAGCGGTAGTCCCCCTTCTCTGCGGGTCGAGGTCTAACCTTATCCAAAAGACTGACTTGAGTAACACTCAAAACTCCAGAATGCGTTCGCGACAGACTGAATGTAGAAGAGAGAAAAAAGAGGGTATTCAGGAGGAGGTAATCTCGGAGAGGTCCCAGAGTGAAAAGTGAATAAGCAAGCAGCCGCCCGGGCTTGCCTAAGCCACCGTCCTCTAACCCTTTTATAACACCGTCCACCAAGGGCGCAGTCAGATGTGGGGAGCGACAAGCTTGTGACCGATCCCCAAAGCAGCAATCCTGGCATTTGGTAATGTTACCTTCCCGTGATGCTCCTTGCACCAGTCTGACATGCTGTCCAGCAACTCGTCCGGCTGTTTGATAATCAGGTTGGGACCCTGTGGGTGGGGAGAGCCATTAGTCATCAAGAACCATCAGAAGCTCGCTCTCGGCACGGTGCTGCACACCTTCGACCACTGCACTTGAGAGGCTGAGTCGGGGCGAATACGGATCTCTTTGAATTTGAGGCCAGTCTGGTCTACATAGCAAGTTCCAAGCCAGCCAGAGCTCCAAAGTGAGACCCTGTCTCAGAAGAATCAACAGAAATAACCCTACTTTCAACTTGTGTTTACTTATGAGTGTACTGGGAGAGGGGCCTCTGTACACATGCATGTGAGCTCAGAGGACAACCTTCCTCTGTGGTGTTCTTCCTCAGGAGCCGTCCACCTGGGAACTAGGGCTTGCCAATTACGCTGGCTAGCAAGCCCCCAAAGAGTCACCTATTTCCACTTCCCTGGGACTGAGGTTGCAGATGCACACTGCCAGGCTGGCTTCTTATGTCGGTGTGATCTAACTCGGTCGGGGTTCTCTGCTTACACAGCAAGCATTGTACTGACTGACGCCATCACCTAGACATGTTTGTTGTTTTTAATACCCATTTATATTTGCACACGAAACACGAAGAAAATACAAACACTCTGAAGAAGATAAGGCTGTGGAGGAGGAGGACCAAATAAACACAACAGACTGCTATATGTGCACTGTGGATACACTTACCCTGTTATTTTCAGTAGTTTTATATTTTAAAAGGAAATGTTTTTACAGAAATAACTAGTAATACCTAAAGAAAAATGGTCCTTGAATTTTCAGTTCAATTTACTTATTTCTTTAAATTAAAAAAAAAAAAACTTTTTATTTTTAGTTATGTGTATTCTTGTCTGCCTGTGTACATGTATGCTGGTGTCCTTGGAGGCCACGGAGCACAGATGGATGGAGTTAGAGACAGCCAAGGAGCTGCCCAACATGGGTGCTGGGAACTGAACTCTGGTCCTCTGTAAGAGCAGTGTACTACCTTAACTACTGAGCCATCTCTCTAGCCCTTACATTTTATCTGTGTGTTCTCTCTCTCTCTCTCTCTCTCACACACACACACACACACACACACACACACACACACGAGCGTGGAAGTAAGAGAACAACTGTGAGAGTCACCTCTTCCATCTACCAAGCAGGTTCTGATACTAATCTCAGGTCATCAGTGTCAGAGGCAATGCTTCCGCCTACCGAGCCTGCTGGCCAGCCCTCTGGCCCGGGTGATGAAATTGTGAGTCTGTTACAGAGCCTAACACGTGGAATTTAGCAAATGATTTTTGTTTCACTTTAAAAAGCAAGGGTCACAAGAAAGTCTAACTTTCTTTATCATGCCCTAACAGAATGCAAGGAGTAAGGTGATAAACACACTGGTAAGGTGGTAAACTCACAGTCCAATCACTGAAATGAATGCAAGTTTATATAACCAACACATTTTATATTCTTTTTCTAAAATGTATTGATCTTACTTACTTATATGCAAGAATGTAAGTGTAACATATTCCTCTGTGCATGTGTGTGTGTGTGTGTGTGTGTGTGTGTGTGTGTGTGTGTGTGTTTGTGCGCGCGCAGGCCAGAAAACAACTTTTGAGAGCTGGTCCTCTCCTTCCACCACGTGGTTCCTAAGGATCAAATTCAAGTTGTCAGGCTTGGCAGCAAGAGCCTTTGCCTTTCCTGCTGAGCCACTATAGAGTAAACTCTACAGCTAGTCTAGAACTGTACTAAAATAGGCCACTTGTCTAAAACTGAATTGTAGCCAAATACAAAAACAGATGTCAACAATCTTGGTGGAGAAATAAAAGCTATGTCAAAAAAAAAAATTGAAGAACAGAAATCCATACTATAAATCACCTGACCTTTTCTAAACTGCCCTTTGGCAAACTAAGACTCCAAATGAAGTTTGCAAAACAGGATGCTTCTATCAGCAAACAACACTTTCCTCAGACTCTTCCATGAAAATAAAACATACTCCCCATGCAACTGACATCCCTTAAGTATTTTTCTTAATACCCTTATCCTCATCTGACTTAAGCCTTTGAACAAACACCCTATTCATGAGCAACTGTACGGACACACACCAAAGTTCCCCGAGTACATATCAACCAACTGATCCATTAGACCACATTTCAGGTCATCCACAGTCTAAAAGAAAAACACTTCTTTAGCCAAGAGTGAGCAGGGATGACAAAATAAAGACACTTGACCATTCATCACCAAAAATATCCCAAGTCAGAAAAACAAGTGTCCAAAGCGAAAGAAAGCTCGGGACTTGATTTATACAGGAAACTGTTGTAAGAAATATAATAGTCTCATGGTTCTCAACGAGATGATAAGCCTTGTTGCCACTACAAGACAGGAATTCACCTCTAAATGCTTGTTTGTTTTTTTGTTTAGGTTTTGCTGTTGTTGTTTTGAGACAGAGTCTCACTGTATAGCCCAAGATGACCTGGAACTTACTCTGTCAACCAGCCTAGACTCAAACTCACATTGACCACCCTGCTTCTGCCTTCTGAACTGCTGAGATGAAAAGTGTGTGACATCGTGCCCAGCTAAAAAATGCTTTCTCCAGGGAATGAAAAGTCCTTTTGCTTACCCAGGGAATAAAAAGACGTCCTAACTGTAAACGGGAAATGGCTGTGGCTCCAGTGTCCACTGAGCCTGCGCTCTGAAAACCTAATTTATTAACTAGACTCTTCTTTCCGCGGGCATACGTGCTCCATGTCTACAGGTTTTGTTGTTTCATTTGATTTCTATGCGTATGCATGTGTCTGGTCCGGTCAGGTCCTTTAGAGGTGGAGATTCAGGGGCTCGTGAGACCTGGGTATTAGGACACAGACTCTTGTCTTCATGAATGAGTAGTACATGCTTGAACTGCTGAGCCATCTCTCCACCCCCACTAGGTAGCCCTGAGTGCCCAGGAACTAGTCATATAGACCTCGCTGGTCTCAGACTCACAGAGATCCACCTGCCACTGCCTCCCAAGTGCTGGGATTAAAGACTCCTGCCACTAAGCCTGGCCTATTTTGTTCTTTAATGACTTCGAATATTGAGGATGGTATCAAGGTCAGGGATTTCATCTTTTAAAACGCTTCACGGGTGCTTAAACGCAAGTGCCAACAGGTCTATTCTATTTGTTCTGCTAAAGGTTTCAGTTAAAGGCAGCATTTAACAGAGTGATAAAAATCACCGTGAGCACACATTCTAAAAGTGTGTCTATAGATGTTCTAAAACCCTAACACAGAGGTGCAAGAACCACACAGTCTAGCTGAGAAGGCAACGGCCACCTGGGACAATGGGTGTCATCTGGGAGGAGTCACCCAGTTCAGACGGAAACGTCATTGGTCTGTAAGGAACGCATACGGATACTTTTTTTTTCCTTAACATTCCCTAACCAACATGGTGTAAACACTACTTTAAACACTACTTACACGCACCAACGTCGTATCAGGTATTCTATTGGGAGCACAAGAATGACACCAGGCAATCTAGAGGTGATTCAAAGTACATGAGAAATACTGCATCTCCTTCCAGGATACAGGGGAATGAGATTTAGGTATCTACAGAGGAATCCTGGAACCAACCCCTGATGGAGTGGTATAAGGGGGACTATATATGGAATTAAAGCCGAAGGTAGGACATAGAGATGGGAAACTCTGTCGGGGGACACCAAGCTTGATGAGGACCCAGCTGGCTGGATACTGGTGGGAACACTTGAGACTGCCTGTGTTTAGAGAGTAGTTTAACCAGCTTCCCCAATACCTAGCCAAATGCTCTTGAGCAAGTCCCCCAAATCTCTTGTAACCCAATATCTTCCGGTGGACAATGAACATCATTAACAGAGCCTATCTTATCATCATGAGGACTAAGAATACACGTGTAAACCCTGCAGAACTGTTGTAGCCTTGGGGGAGGGGGAGTTCTGTCAATTTCAACTGAAAACTTAATCCGGTTATGAAGTGGATTATGTTGGTTCCAATACCAACTCTAACATATTATATTACATTGTCCTAGTAATATAGCACTGGGCCTTAATCTACACAGACCTCAATCTGCTACGTTTTTCAGTGAGATCAGATGAAGGCACCTTTAGATCCCCAATGCCCTTTAAGTGGTATGAATGTATTTACACGGCATCACCTACTTCAGCCAAAATGTTAAGATCAGAGTCAGTTATCAGGCAGGCCATCTCAATAATCTGATCCTTCTCAATATCCAATCCTGTCATCTGTAAAACATAAATAAACAAGCATATAACAAACACATGAAACCACCTTTTGTTTTGTTTTGTTTTTGTTTTATTTTTTTGAGACAGGGTTTCTCTGTGTAGCCCTGGCTGTCCTGGAACTCACTCTGTAGACCAGGCTGGCCTCGAACTCAGAAATCCACCTGCCTCTGCCTCCCAAGTGCTAGGATTAAAGGCGTGCTGCCCAAGTTTACTTGACAGAGATTCCTTTGTGTGGACCCAGCTCACATTCTATGACCAGTAATGGTCTGGGCAGTACTCAGGGTATTAAGTTCTGAGTGCTCAGAGACTGCTAAAGGCACTTCCTGCGGGCGGGCCAGCTACTGTCAAACACATTTGTCCTGGGAACAGACTCAAAATAAGCAGGATGAAAACTTGACTACAGAAAAGTGAGCTCACGAACGTTACCTCTCGGAGGTTTACAATGGTTTCCGAAGTTTTCCCAACAACAACAACAACAAAAAAAGTTAACAAATGAACTCAGTTCGTAAGCAGAAAACTGGAGTTCAAGAGAGGCCTAGGTATGAATGCGTTAAAACTAAAATGGGTAACCTGAATCTTCCAATGGGGCCTCAATTTTCTCTTTTATGGAATGAGGGGTAAGGCTGAGTCATCTCCTGAGTCCTAGCTTAAGCAACCTAGTCTTTTAAGGCTAGGAGGTGGGGACGGAGCAGGGCTCAGAGTCGCTGCCCCAACTCTCACCCACGATCCTCAGAGTCACTAACGCGTAACACAAATTCACTTCTGGGTGGAGGTCGAGGCTAGGGAGAGGGGAGACACATGGACGGCTCCACCCAGATGGAAAGAAACCCCACAGTCCAGGGACAGTCCCAGACCCCGCAAAAACTCTTGACTCGGGGCTCCTGGGGCCGTGCTCACCTGTCGCACCTGACACCCAGATCCCTGCTGCTTCCCGGGACAGGGGAGTCCCTCGGTCCCACGCGCGAATCTGCGCTCGCCTCCCCGCACCCTCCTCGCCCCGGCCGCACTCTCACCTCCAGGTCCACCCAGACCATTCGCTGAGCCATGCTCTCCCCTGCCGCCATGGCTGCGCTACCTTCGCTGACACCTCGCGCCCCGAACTGCCCGCGCCTGCCACCCACGCCCCGCAACAGCCTGGCGCCCAGGGATACGCCTAGCATCACCCGGCACGAGCCGCCACGGCCCCAGCCCCGCCGGCCCAGCGCGCGCAGGCGCCACAGTCGCTAAACGTCGCAAACCCACGGGGAGGTGCCGGGAGAAGACTACAAGCCCCGGCATGCGAGGCGTCGGCTCGCCCTCCACAGCTACTCTCGGCTGCCGAAAGGGCTGATGGGAGTAGGAGTCCTTGGTCCAGCCTCCTGCTCCCCTCCCCCGCCACGTGTTTTCGGATGTTAAGGGACTTGCTAGTATTTCACCGCTAAAGTTTGTCTGTTTCCAGGAGATATCATTCCTGAGTTTTTATTAGTTCTAAGCTGCGAAGTTGAAGAGGCTTTACTTTGAAAAATATGGTTATATGTTTAAGAATTGTTTTAAATCTACCTTTTCCTTACTGCTACCTCCCTCAGTTTTTCTTTTTTTTTTTTTTTTTACCTGCCCCTCCCTTCCGCGTATTGAGTATATTTCTTATTTACTTGGAATCCGAGTGACGTGCTCTTTTGAGCTACAAGGCCAATTCCGCCATCACCGTTTAGGAGTCCTTAAATGGTCTCTTTTCTGAAAGATGACTTCGCACATATCAGGTGTTCCATAAATGTTCCTTTCCCATTATTGGCAGAAGCCTTGTCTCGTTTTCTAGGATGCCAGGACGTGTAGGCTGTGTTTCGGTTGTTAGATCGTATACTATTCTACCTTTTGCAGCCCACTAAAGAGAGTTGGAATAGCTCTGCCTGCTCTGTCCTGCGCTCTGCCTTTGCCGATCGCTCTGGTTTTAATAGACGGGTCCTTAATCTCCCACAATAGATACGGTTTTCATCACCTACGCTCGAAGGGGCCTCTGCGGAGATCTTATATTTTAGCTCAGTAGCAAACGCCTCTGCAAAGGGCAATTTTGTCACAAACGTGCTCAGTCTTGAATCACATACTCTGTGTCTTTTTCTGAAAGCTGTGTTGCCAGTAATTACAGAGCTTGTGGTTGGTGGCATAGTTATTCCTACCCGGTGAGCTGGTTTTGTGAGACAAACATTGTTGCCTAATCAAAGCTTTAAGGATGCTGCAACCTACAAGTGGATTTCAGCTACTCCACCGGTGACCTGCCAAGCTTGGCCAGAGAAACGGAAAAAATCATGGAAACGGGTGTCAAATTACATGTTCAATTTTACTGCAGAATGGGTATGTATATTATAACGGCATTACCTAGTAGAACATACTGTTAAGTTTGTAATCATTTGTGGCCCTACTCATAGGAAGGAGAACTCTATTGTAGCATTGAAACTTTTTTTTTAAGACAAAGAGACACACTACAGAACCCAAGCTGGCCTGGAATTCTGCCTCCCAAGTACTAGGATTAAAAGTGTGCAACACCACACCTGGCTATATAGGAATTTGAATCCGCTGGGCTTATTCTCAGTATTACTTCTTTACATTTTGAAAGGATAACATCCTTAGGCTGGAGAGATGGCTCAAAGGTTAAGTAAGAGTACTTGCTGCTCTTGCAGGGGATTGAACTTCAGCTCCGAGGGATTGTGTTGCCCTCTTCAAACCTTAGTGGGCACCAGTAAACACACATACACACACGTACACACACATACACACTGCACAAATAGAGATCTTTTTTTTATTACACCTTTGGTGGTGGTATTTAACAATTTATATCCTGAAAAACCACACCCATGATTTTTTTTTAACAATGAATGGTTACATTTAACAATGAAAAATTATAGCTATGTAAATAGCCACAGGGAACCCTATCTCAAAAATAAACAGAAACTATGTGTGGGAGTTTTAGAACCTTTCACGTTTATTCAGCTAAGGTAATGTGTTCTGTTACAATGATAAGTACAGATTTAGTGTTCTTACCATAAATAAAACAGTTATTTTCCCTAAATTCTAAAGAAATTGCAAAACAGAAAATGGTAAAAGAAACTAGATATAGATTTATGCACAGTTTTGCCAAAACAAAGAGTGTGAGTAAGTGTGCTAATGTCTTCCCACCATATCTATGACCATTTTAGACTTGCAGAAAGCAGCTGTGTGACAAAGGCTAGAATATTGTGACTTTAGCTGAGACACGTCCTTTCCTGGGGAGGAGGAGTCATGACCTATAAGTTGTACCCACTGTCTCTGTTTTCTGCTACAGAAACAGTTTTGGTTTCCGTCTGGTTTATATTTGGTTGTTTGAAACAGGGTCTCACTCATGCAGTGCAGGCTGACCTCAAACCCGTGACAGTCTTCCTACCTTCCAAGTTTAGGGATTAGTTATGATATAACATGTTTGGCTCTAGAATTTTTTTAAATTAATATTTCCCCCACATCCATTATTAAATAAAATAAGCCTTTAAAAAAAAAAGAAAGTATCCTCAGAGCACATCTGTATATGTGGCCACTGAGGTTTTTATGAAATCTGAACTGCATTTATGTCAACTCAGTTTACAAACACATACCAAGTACTTAGCTTGTACAGAGCACTCTACCATGAAGCTTTGGGATTTGGATCTGGAAGTCCGTCAAAGGCCAGAGTGTTGTAAGGATTGGCCCCATCATCGTGTTGACAGCTTGTGAAAACTTTGAAAGGTAGGGCCTCGTGACAGGTCTTCCAGTCATTAGATGCATGCTCTTGAAGGGGGACTGTGATCCTCCACTCCTCCCTCCCTCCTGCCCTGTTTCGTCGCAGCCATCGAGTCTGTAGAGCTTGGCTCCATTGCATACTCCCTGCCAATATGCACCACCCTACCACAGGCCCAACAGCAGTGACTCCGCCTGACCATAGACTTAAACCTCTAAAACCCAAGTGCCTAAAAGAAGTCGTTCTTCACCACTGGTTGATTGTCTTTGGTGATTTGTTACTCTAATGGGAAACCAACACAAATGCTAAAGATCCTACCAACTTACCAAGTGTGATGGTTTGTATATTCTTGGACCAGGGAGTGGCACCATTTGGAGGTGTGACCTGGTTGGAATAGGTGTGTCACTGTGGGTGTGGGCTTAAGATCCTCACCCTAGTTGCCTGGAAGTCAGTCTTCCACTAGCAGCTTTTGGATGAAGATGTAGAACTCTCAGCTCTGCCTGCGCCATGCCTGTTCCCATCTTGATGATAATGGACTGAACCTCTGAACCAGTAAACCAGCCCCAATTAAATGTTGACCTTAATAAGAGTAGTTTTGGCAAAGTTAGTTAATGCTCATTATACAGGACACAGGAAATACTCAACATATTAAAGTAGGGGTTCATGTGTTTGTTTGCTTTTAAGGGTTTTGGAGAGGTTGTTGGAGAGCCAGGTTATGTCAGCCCACAGTTCAGTAAATAATACAGCCCTTCCTGGCAGGGAGGTCCTGGTGTCAGGAGCTTGAGGCAGCTGCTCAAGTTGTATGCAAACTCAGAAAGCAGAGACTGGTGAATCTAATGTGGTTTGAAGTTCTAAAATTTGGGCACATTATTTTGTATTTGGAACTTTTTCTTTGATAGGGAAGGAAGTGACTACTTTCCCATCTGTGAAACATGTTAGTAAGGAGATAATGGAACAAATGGGGGGAAAAAAGCCTGTCTTCGCCACCGAGTTATCACACCCCCATCCCCATTTCTGAGGCAAAGAACATTATGCTTGTTTGTTTTTCTAAAGGACAGTGTAATGTACACTGATGTCAAGATAAAGCAAGATAATAAGGCATGTAAAGATTTTTTTTAATTATACAAATTTGCTGAAGGCATTTTTTGCCAGATACACAAAAATTGCATTCAAAGAATCACAACTCTGGGCTGGAGAAATGGCTCAGCGGTTAAGTGCACTGACTGCTCTTCTGAAGTTCCTGAGTTCAAATCCCAGCAACCACATGGTGGCTCACAACCATCTGTAATGGAACCCAATGCCCTCTTCTGGTGTGTCTGAAGACAGCAACAGTGTACTCACATACATAAAATAAATAAACCTTTTTAAAAAAATCACAACTCAAGACATCTTGATTATGCTGTTAAGCACAAAATGACCATATATGCAAGAGAGGTGAGATGAGAACAAAGAAATGTTGGAATGCCACTCAACTAATAACGTGATTACATGCTGGAAAATGGTAAGTAAGGAGCAGGCTAGAAGACACAAGAATGGGTGTGGTATGTCTCAATAGAGACATTTTTTGGTTTTGAACCATGTATATTCTTTGTTCTAAGGGATTAAAAACTTTAAACACATACAAGTAGTCTTTTTAAAATGGAGTATCAATACATCTTTGTATATCAAAATCAGAATTAACAAATATGTTACAATGACTCCTATTTTGCATTTCACTTACCGGGACTCAAACAGCAATAGTTGCCTACGTAGCTAGAATCTTACAACCATTTAAGAGGAAAAATACTGAAATTACAAAACCAAACCTCACTTACTTTATTTTATTCTTGTTGTTGGGTTTGTATATATGGCATGTAGGGATGGGTGCAACTGTACGCCATGGCCTCTGAAGATCACAGGACAGTGTCCAGAGGTCAGGTTTCTTCCACCTTGCGTAGAGGCACCGTCTCTCTTAGCGTTTCTGCCTTGCATTATACTCGAGACATGCTGACCTCTGATCTTCCAGGCATTTCTCCAGGCTCTGCCTCCATCTCACTGAAGAAGGGATGCTGGCATCATGGATGTGTGCCACCACATCAGCTTTCTTACGTGGCCGCCAGGGAATTGCACTGAGGTCATGCAACTTATGTTGCAAGTGCTTTAACCCACTGAGCCATCCTGCTATGCCACAGTTTCTTACTTTATATAAGTAAGCCTGGAGAGGTGGCTTTCAGTTGTAATCTCAGCTCTTGGGGAACAGAGGCAGAAGAATCTTGAGTTCAAGGCCAGCCATGGACCTATAGGGGATTCAAGGCCAGCCTGCATTCTATGAGACTCTATTTCGAAGGGGGAAAGAAAGTTTCAAACAACAAGCCATAATATCAAAATCAATTATATCTCCGCTTATGCTGTCACACCTAATTAAAGCAAGCATGGAAGCGAAGAGCCTGATTTCTAGCATTAGGCTGATTAGATATGAATTAGGTTCCACTCAGCCTATCTTTGGGAGGGTACCAAATTTCTCTTCCAAAAAATGGTTGGAAGTAGCTTAGCATGCAGTAACAGTTCGATAAATGCTAGTTTCTAAAAAAGGAACTCACATTTACATATTAATATGCTAGCACTCAAGCTAAACATGCCAGCATGATTTTATATTTGCCAACCATTTCTCCTTAGTAATATAAAAAAAAATTTAAAGTATAACTATATAACATCATTAAAGGTAGTATGATAAAACTTTTTGGTTTTAACATCATAAGCTGAGGACAAAATTGACATACTATATTACATTATAGACATAGGATATAAAGAGCTTTGAATTATGCAAACAGCAAAGCCCAGATCATAATGAAACCTCAAAATTGTGTAAATGTTCAGACATTTATTAAGAAATAACTCAGAAGGAAATATGTTGTAGGGTAATCTAATAGGGGTAACTAACAAATCCATCACCTTCACCACAAATACTTAATTTGTTGTGACAAAACACACTTGAAATACACATTAATATTATGGTGCTCATCACACTAGGCGAGAGATCAGTAAGACTTGTTTCTCTAATTGAAACTTTCTGCTCTGTGATGCTTTGTAAAAGGACTCTAGCTGGCCCAAGTATGGCGTGCATGACTCTGGCAGGCCTTGCCCTTCTCCCTGATTGCCACTGCCTTGCTAGAAAACTGATAGATTATATTCTTAAAACTAGCCCCCAAGGTCTGTTCTCTTATTTGGCTAATCCTTCCTTCTGAAACTGAAGAACAAGGTCTAGCTATCAAAGTATTAAAGTCCAGCAATCAAAAGCTCCCTTTGGCTCACCTAATTAACGTGCCCAATTAAAACTAAACACCTCATCCAAACACGGGGCTTCCCCTTTAACCTTTACAATCCATCATTTTCCTACAGGCCACATGTGTCTCCTCTCTATCCAGAGGTCCTTTATTCCTCTCTAGAATAAAAACCCCCCTTCTCCCTCTCCCCTGTTCCCTTTCTCTTCTCCCTCACCCTCAATCTCTTGTCTTTGTCTCTTTGTGATGGTATAAGTTTAACCTCCAAAGACTGAATGGTTAGCCCATTAGGAACAGCACTATTAGTAGGTGTGGCCTTGTTGGAGGAATTGTGTCACTGTGGGGATGGGATTTGAAGTCTCCAAAGCTCAAGCTATGCTCTATGCTCAGTGAGACAGTCTCCTGCTGCTGCCTTAAGATCAAGGTATCTTGGCTCCTCTACCACCCTGTCTGCCAGCATGTTGCCATGCTTCCTGCCATTCTAATAGATTGAACCTCTAAAATTTTAAGCCAGCCCTAATTAAATGTTTGCCTTTATAAAAGTTGCCTTAGTCATCTCCCTTCACAGCAACAAAACCTTAAGACATTCTTATCCCTGCCCTTTGTCCCTCTGGCACAAATAAATTATCTTTTGTACGGAGAACTTGGTCTTGAGGTATCCTGAGCAGATACTGTACCCTTATAGTTACAGGGTTGTTTCTAAGATTTATTTTTATTTACTGGTATGTATGTACGTACGTATGTATGTATGTATGTATGTATGTATGTATGTATGTATGTATGTATGTATATGTGTGTGCCAAATATATGTGAGTACCCACTGACACCAAGAGCAGTTACATATATTGGGTTGTGAGCTGCCCAATACAGTTGTTGAGAACCAAAACTCTGATCCTCTGGAAGGGCAGTACATATTCTTAACAACTGAGTCATCTCTCCAGCACCACTGTTTAGTTTTTGTCAACCCGCCACAATCTAGAATCACCTCAGAAGCGAATCTCAATGAAGGACTGTCTAGATCAGGGTGGGCCATGCATGTTTTTGATGGATTATATAGATTATATTAAATGGGAGGACCTGTCCACTATGGGTGGCACCATTCCTTAAGCAAGAAATTGTGGTTTGTTAGAGCAGAGAAGTGCCCTTGACTGTGAATATAACATGACTGCTTCAAGTTTCTTCTACCTTGACCTCCTTACAATGATAGCCTGTGACCTGAAATTGTGAGCTAAATCCTTTCTGCCTACTTTTGTCCAAGTATCATAGCAATGGGGAACAAAATTACAATGGTATCCTCTAAGCAGGAACTCCCATTTCTGTTAACTCCCTATTCCAGGTTCTTGCTGAGTCCACTTCTTTGTGTTCAATTTTTTGAAAAGACAATATTGTAAATTGTAGTACTCCAAAACTGAAGTCGAAGAGAAAGATAAAGGCACTGGAAGTGGTCTGTATGTTAGTGGTGGAAGAGAAACAAGAAGTGGGGAAGCTGCCTAGTAGTATTTTTTTGACAGGGCATTCAATGGTGCCACAGTAGCTTTGGGCTATCTCAGTTTAGCTAAGGTAGAATTATGGTTTCCAGGATTTTTCTCCTATAGTAGTTTCTACTTAGAGTTGGTATTGAGTAGTAAGGAATTTGTGCCTTTGTTTCCAACTCTGAGGAAAGCTTAAGTTCTAGGAATTCAAGTTGTAAAAGTATCTCCATTATCTTCAAATTGTAAGCCCTGAAAACTACTAAGGTGATTGGATGGGACCTTCAAGATGGGACTTTGAGATGCTTATTAGTTTGAACCTCCTGGGAGAGAAGGGTCCTGGAGACTGAGTTCAATCACATAGTCAAAAATTCAAAAAAAACAAAAACAAAACCAAAAAAAGCTGGGTGGACACCTTTAATCCCAGCACTTGGGAGTTAGAGGCAGGTGGGTTTCTGAGTTCGAGGCCAACCTGCTCAACAGAGTGAGTTCCAGGACAGCCAGGGCTACACAGAGAAACCCTTTCTCGAAAACCAAAACCAAAACCAAAAAAAAAAAAAAAAAAAAAAAAAAAAAAAAAAAAAAAATCAATTGAGGATGACTACTTAATGGAACTTTAGTACAAGTACTGGACATGTAGAACATCTGGGTATAAAAAGCAGACAGAAGAACTAATGTTCACAAGGCTCTACTGCATATTTTATGTTGATAGCAGTCTAGCCAGGCATCAAGGCAAATCTACAGAAGATGCTGTAAGATGGGCAACCTTACAAAAATGTGAACTGACATGATTAAAAGTACACTGCTAACTCAGATGGCCTTGATGTCAATGACGTCAAAATAAAGAGACACATTCTCTTTTTGTGTATTTAATATATTAAAAGGAACATAGTATAAATGCTGTGGTATAAAGAGGATCCACATTTTTCATGGAATGAATTCTTAGAAACAGTTTTGCAGTCAAAGAGCAACAGGATCTTGAAACATGGAAGTTTTGTTAAACAAAATTTCAAAATTACAATCCTTGCAGTCAAACACTGTCATTTTCTCTATGTATGAACATCATTCTAAAACGAATTTTCACCAACACTGTCATTTTGTGTAAAAATATACATTGAGATATTTAACTTCCTGAGCGACTAGTCATACATCAAATATAATGAAAGAATTTTAAAGTTCTTAGAATGAACTAGTAAAGATTTATAATGTATGTTCAATTGTGGTAAAATTCAAGAGCATACCACAGAATTTGTACTTAAATTCTGAGTTAGGAAATATGATTTATCTCCAAACAAAGCCAATAAACTGTTTTAAATAAACTATTAATAAGCAGATGACTGAAAAGTTCTATTTTCTCATTTATTAACAAAATGCAGACAGCCATTTCAGACTTCCAACTTAGATGTTTCCTATTATATATACCAAATTGATTCATTACCATGAAATTTCTTGCAACATAAAAGGTGAGATACTTAAAATATTTGCTTTAGAATACAACCAACCTATCCGTTTCATCTTTCTGAGACTGTCTGACATGGCCGGGATGGTGACACACTCTTGTATGAACCTTCCTCTTCAGAACCCCTGAGGTTAGGTAATTAAAGTAGCACACAAGGAGCCACAGTTCTCAGTTCTGTCAAACTGTTACTAGGTTTAAAAAAAATTTTTTTCAAAGACAGGTGGAAAATTGTGGGATTACTCTGTACAGCTTTTAGAAATATTTCTCCAACAACTTAATTAAAAGGACCTAAAATGGCCCTGTAAACAGTGTCCTTGGAATGCTTGTTAGTGTCTGGATGAGGGCCACTTCCCACCTCTACTACTGTCCCTTCTGTTATCATAGTCATGGCTCCAGCCATCATGATTCCTGTCGTCATAGTAGAAATCCTCTCGGCTGCCTCTGTAATGATAGTCAGACCCATGGTCAGAGTAGCGCTGCTCACGGCTATAGTGTCTATCTGCTAGGTAGGGGTGAGAATTCTGTCTTTTACGCTGTGATGACAGTGCATCTTGGCGCCACTGGGAGCTGGAAGACTGGTTAAAGGTATGGCCATGTGGTTGAGCTGATGGTGAAAATCCCAACTGATCCGCATGTGGAGAACCAAATTTCCCAGCATATGACATCTGTCTGAAAACACTGTTCATCTGAGGTAAGAAAAAAAAATTTAATTCTAAGTATCTCTTGATTGCAAAGCCAATATAGACACATTTAGTTAGCCAAAGATATATAGAATAAAATCACAGCCACCCTTGCCCACACGCAGCCCAAGCTGACTATAATTAACTGTGGCACAGTACCATACTTTTGTCCACCTTGACTATCTACTTAGATACTTAGACATAAATACTGATTTTTTTTCCCAAGAATACAATTAAGATATCACTTGAAATGACTATGCTGTGACTCACTGTAACACACACACAAAGAACTAGATCTTCACTAGCATTAGGAAAAGCTTTGTGAAGACCCATATGCCTTCTGAGTGCTAAGACAATGTAACAAAAAGAAACTACTGCAAGGGCATTGAGCAGAGTGCAGACTAATTTCTGAGAGTCACAGCAGCAGGAATAGGTTGTGCATCTTAGAAGCTGCTGCAGGTCGATAAAAGCTGAGGCAAAGGTAAGTAGATCTCTGGGAGTTTAAGGGTAGCCTGGTCTATACAGAGCTGTGGGATAGCAAGAACTACAAAATGAAACCCTGCCTCGAAAAAGATAAGGAAAAAAGATAGCTGAATTGGGTTTTAGGCTAGGTCTTATGATACTACAAAAATCGCTTCAAGGAAGTTGGTCTAGAAGATGCATGTTAAATCAGTAAAACTATAATGATCACACTAGTCTAAATATCCAACAAAGTATTAAGAATTTTTTTAAAAGTTAATTCTTGCTAAAGAATGTAAGTCATGAAACTGAGAAGTGAAAAGTTATCTGATACAATAGGAACATTTTAACCCAAGTATGACTTTGTCTAAGCAACTAAAGTGGGGAGCGGGAGAGACCTGCCTACCACTGCTTGCCGCTGATAATCTTCTGGAGAAGAAAAGGACCTCTGGACCATCTGAGCTGTCGGAGACACGTTACCCACTGTCCTTTCATAGCTGCAAAGACAAACCAAGAACGCTCAGGATCCAGCAGACACCACCCCCAGCTGCTGCTCACTGGTGAAAATGACTAGGATAAGCACAGCTTCTATGTGCTACATGACAGGGAGAGCTGGAAGAAAGGTAAGACATTCAATTTAAGGTGGCTGATCAGGGACACTCTTTCTGAAAAGGAGACATTTAAAGTAAAAAGTGAAGACAACGATTACCTGGAGGCAGAACAGCCCCAACTGTGAAAAAGGCTACTGCAGGGCAAGCAAACTAGGAGCCTAGGAGCCAAATATAGCTCCATAACATGATGTTTTCTGTGGAAGACAGCACTTTCCTCTTACCACTATGATGGTAGACACAAAGACAACATGGCCAGCACACATCTAAAGCATTTACTTGACCTTATGGAAAAAAGATGCATTGGTCCTTAAGCTAATTAATTGGTGCAATCATTCAGACTGAGATTTTATTACCTAGCTATAAACAGAGTAAAGAAACTATAAATTTTCCTTTTTTAAACTGGAACAATTAAGTAGGTATTTCTGAGTCATTAAAGTGTAAAGGGTCTGGACAAATAACCATTTATTTCATTGTCTTCCTGTTGATTAGACTACTCGAAGGTAAGAAAAATAAGGGTTCTCCTTTAGTTTCTGTAGGAGGAGTGTCTCAGAGCAGATTATGTGTCCAGATGCTAAGAAGAGCAAAAAGTACAGTTTACTTTATGCCAGGGTATTAAAACGATCCACTCTAGCCTATGATCAAAGCTAAAAGTGTAGCTAGCACACCTCCTCAACCCTCCCAAGAAACTCCAGGGAAAGTCTTTGTGCCACTTAGGATACCTTTGACTATGTTATGTGAAAATGGCTGAAGACACCTTTGTTTAAACACCACTAATTAATTTTAGCTGGCAAAACAAGGACACTGTTTTTCTACTACTGCTTTCGAGAATTCCTCCTTCCAAGAGCTCCTTCACTGCAGCCACCCAGTTCTCTCCAGCCTTGGCAGTGCCTTCACCCAAACCAGCCTTGGTCCAACAGCCCTGCAAGGCTGCTGCCTATAGTTCTTACTGAACTTTCACTATTGTCCCTTCTAATGCACTCTTACTCTTCCCTACTGTAACCCAGTACTCTAACCCTGGAACTTCCCACCATTACCTTACTTAATGCTTCCCTCCTCTTTAGGACGAGCCTTGATTGTAGCCCTAGCAGCTTACTCAGCCTCTGTGCACTTCCTCCAACTTCCCACTGCTCTCACTGTACTGGCTTCTTTCTGTTCGTCATCCATCTTGCATCGACTCAGGCTGTTAAAATCCTCTCAAAGCACTTTCTACTCCCCCCCCCTTGAGAGCTAATTATAGTAATCCATCTAGATTTGAAGCTCCACCAGGCAGTGTATCATATTGTGGCTCGATCATACCACCTAGGTTTGTCTCCACGCACTACTTACAAGCAGTTCAAATTTGGGCAAGTTAACCTCCATTCCCTACTTTCTGCACCAAAAAGTAGAGTTAAGTAAATCCAACTTCATACAGTTGCTTCGACAAATAATTGAGATCATACATGGAAAGGCTCTGATGGGGTAATCAATACATGACAGCTATGTGTTCAATTTTCCTTTTCCTTTTTTCTTTTCTTTTTTTTTTTTTTGTTTTTTTTTGTTTTTTTGAGACAGGCTTTCTCTGTATAGCCCTGACTGTCCTGGAACTCACTTTGTAGACCAGGCTGAACTCAGAAATCCGCTTGCCTCTGTCTCCTGAGTGCTGGGATTAAGGCGTGGGCCACCACGCCCGCCTTGTTCAATTTTTCTTAAGTGAAATCGATTTTTGAATGGGCATATTATGGCTCTACAGAATTTACAAACAAAACCAAAAATCTATATGTATATATCAGCACGAAAGCAAACAAACTGAGTTAGGTAAATACTGTACTATCTCTAACCTTCAATAGCTACAGGGATTTCAGAGCTCATTTTATTCATCTTTCTTTCCTTGCAAAGGACAGGACCAGAGAAATTAAGCTAAAGACTCAGTTGGCAGAGAGAGATCTACACTCCAGTTCTATTAAGTCAGCCCACTAAGCACTTGGTGATCTTAAAAGGCAGGAAAGAACTACTAGCAGTGATAAGGTTACTACAGAGGTAATTGGAAACTTTAACACTTTGGGGAGTAAGATACAGTATAGTACTGTTGTAATAAATAACATTTCTTGTTTCAAGTCCATTCATGGGCATGTGGGTAGGACATGAGTATGCATGTTACCAATGTATATATAAAAGTTCTACTTAATTTAGTGCAAAAGAACCACATAATCTATCTGCCTCCAGTTTCCTTAGAAAACAAGCATTCCATGAATCTAGCACAGGCAGCAACCCAACAGCAGAACCATCATGAAGGAAGCTGTTCACTGGTGCACTCTAAGGTCTTGACCTCAGAAATTTTCTGATCAATGACTTTAATAGTGAATGAGAAACAGTACCTGTTAGGAGATGTGGAGGTTGGGCTTAAATTTCCAACATGATGCTGGGGATATGACACACTGGCATCCTGAGAGGCGTGACTGCTTCCTAAAATGAAGCAATTTCAAAAATTCTAGTTGAAAACCAAAAAGCCCAACAATAATTTGAAATGTTCCTTCCTATCTAAATTACTCCAAAAGAGATAAACAGCTTAAAAGCAACACCAACTCCCCGCAAACTAAACTCAAATTGCTATGAACTGCCTCACAGTTTCTTAAGTACATAACAGCAGAAATGCAAAAGAAAGCATTTCAAACATGATACTACTTTAAGAAGAAACAGCCAACCTGGCCACAGGAAATAGCAAAATTTAAAGTATTTCCATCATAATTAATTCCCTACTCCCTAATTTTTAAAATATTAGTCTGGTATAGAGTTGACACCTACAAACCCAGCACTTGGGAGGTATACCCAGAGGACCAAGAGTTCAAAGCTACACATGCCTTACACAGTGAGTCTGAAACTAGCCTAGAAATACCCCAAACCCTGATTCAAAAACCAAACGGAATAGTAAAGTGAAAGCAAAAGAAGCCAAAAACCCTCTCCCTATTACCACAATACCGAGCCATTACCTGATCTAAACTGAATTTTGATAGGCCTCCCGAAAAGTTTGATTCCGTTGAGCAGATTCATGGCATAGGGAACAGACACTTCATGTTTGAAGTTCACGAATGCAAACTGCTTCAGTTTGCCATCTTTATCTTTCGGGATTTTCACTTTTATTACCGGCCCAGCCTGCGAAGAAAAATATTCAGAACTTAAAACGAGGCAATTTCAGGAAGACATTTAAATTTCAGAAATAAATGGAAATGCAAGCCTGTCATGGTGGCACATGCCTGTATGGTCAGATGTCAGGAGATGCAGGCAGGAGGACCAGCTCTAAGTCAGCCTCGGAGTTCCAGGGCTACCAAGAAATACTATATGGCTCTCTGCCTCAAATACTATAAAGAAGAGAACACAAGTTTTAAACAAAAGGTACATAATCAAGACCTCATCAAAAACAAAATGTCCAGGCAGGGGCTGGACATCTACTTTCCTTTTAGGAAGAATAATTCTAGTTCCGACTGAAACCGAGATTTGGGGCAAGTTTTTTCGGACATTATTTGTAATATTGACAAAGAATGGGAAGTACAGTATAAAATCTCCATCTCACATGACTGTGTGATGTCCTAACAATGTAACCAACAGCTATCATTTTCCCACTGCATGGAAACGAACATTTACAAGGCAAAGTGGATTATTTTGATTACAAAAACCAAAAACAAAACAAACAAACAAAAAAAAAAAACCTTCCGCACCTATTACTCAAATATAACCAACTATTGAGTCTTAAAGCAAGAAGGTACAGGACTGGTAGATTTAAGCATGCCAGTCCTGCTTTCCTGCGTTATGTTTATGGAGTTTTTAAAACACTTTAACGTCTGCAATTTCACACGGAAGTTAAGCGGATAGACTCGGAAACACATCCTGCACGATGCGGCAAAGGCCAATGAACTCAAATGGGAAGGCACGGTACACAGGAAAGAGGAAAGCAAGTACTGAGGTTCCACCTCGGATCCCTGGACTTTTCCAAGGTGGAGACGCAGATGTCCCCATCATCCGACGTCACTTTCGGCCCGAACGCCGCGGAATTCCGGCTCGGCGCGCTCCGCTCCTTGGCCCGGCCTGTGAATGCCACAGCCGCCCTAGGACCGTGCCCGCCCCTTACCTGGTGGAACAGCTCGAAGAGGAGCTCCTCTGTCACCTTCGTCTCCAGGTTACCCACGAACAGAGTGCGGTCGGCCTCTGCGGCCGCCGCCCCCATCTCCGCGCTGTTCCAGTCCCAGGCCTAGGCTGCCTGCTCAGGGCCGACCGACCCTACTGCGCACCCTCAGAAACACTCACGTCCTCCCGTTCAGACGTCACGACGTAAAGGCCCGCCGTGCGCGAGCGCAGACGAGCTACGCACGCGCGCGGGACAAGCGCCCGTTTCCGGCGGCTGCTCCTTCCGCCGTTGCGTGAAAAATGGCTACTGGGGTTGGTAACGGTTGCGTCTGACGCGGGCTGGAGTGACCTGCGGCGCCGCCGAGGGCCCAGTTTGATCGACATACGTCTAGCAAACACTGCAGGCGGTGTTTGAAGATGGCCCAGAACTCGGTGTCGCTGTCCGCCGGCGATCAAGCCAACAGGATGGCCCACCGATCCTCCCAAGGAGATCTCAACCCGTCGGCCATGGCTTGGGCAATGGTCTCCGGAGATAGCTTCCTGGTTACTAGGCTGGATCCGAATCAGCCGGGACCTCGGCCACCAGCGCGACCCAGCGTTCGGGCCGACAGACGTCGAGTCCCTGTCGGTGGCCGCAGCCGGAGCCGAAGCCGCCAAGGCAGATTCTCGCCTTACCCGATCCCAGGCGTCAAGCTCGACCTCTTAAGAAGTGTGCTGCAGCAGCGTCTGGTTGCACTGGGAACTGCTCTCGCAACCCGAATCTCAGCGTAGAACGAATGCCTCCCCTCACTTAGCTTACAAACAAGGCCTCTCCAAAAATCATGTCTTGGTGTGACGGCAGTTTTATTCTTACGCATTTTCACCGATGTGGGCGGTTAATATAGGCTACCAAAGAAAAGTTTAGCCGGGCATAGTGACACACATTTTTAATCTCAAGACTCGGAAAGCAGGCTCTGAGTTACAGGCTAGCCGTTTGTTACATAGTCGAGGGGCTTAATATCCATCCATGTGGGGCCAAGAAGAGGCCAGGAGGGCTTTTCTTAAGTAGTCACAAAGCTAGGTGACTAGTTGTGAATGATGTAGAGTCTTATAGTGCAGACTTGCCGTGTATTAAGGATGGTCTTGAACTCCCCCTTGCCTGGGCCTCCCAGGTGCTGGTGTTTACAGGCGCGAGCCATACACCAGGCTTGAGTAAGCTGCTCAGTATGGAATCCAGCTGTGTCTGAGTTCTACAATCCTCCCTGATTCTCTGGGGCTTCTAATTTAAGCCTCTCTACCCGTGACTACCCTTGAATTCATGTTGAGGAAAAATGTCCTTTATCACATTGCCATTCCCCACCACCTAACTACACCCCCCTTCTGTTTTGTTTTGTTTTGTTTTAGAAATATCTATAGACTCCCAATCTTTGGGGGTGGAGTGTCTCATTTTGTACCTCTGACTATCTTGAAGTTGACAGACATGACTGCCTCTGCCTCCCAAGTGCTGGGATTAAAGGCATGCTCCACCAGGTCTGGTCAGACTCCAATTTTTTTTTTTTTTTAAAGATTTATTTATTATATGTGAGTACACAGTAGCTGACTTCAGACACACCAGAAGAGGGCACCAGATCCTATTACAGATGGTTGTGAGCCACCATGTGGTTGCTGGGAATTGAACTTAGGACCTTCAGAAGAGCAGTCAGTGCTCTTACTCACTGAGCCATCTCACCAGCCCCCAGACTCCAATCTTAAACATACTAAAAACAAGTACTTTTCCAAGTTAAGCCAAATGTACAGCATACTTTTCCAAAGACTTCAAATGAACATTTGCATGGGCCATATTATTTAATCAACTCCCAACTTTATTAGTGTGAATCTACTGTCACAAAATATGCTGGTGGGACCTAAGTCAATCACTGTCACTTGACATTTGTTTTCTGCTCACTGTGATCACTTGGTATCTTTTGTTTTTATCAATCTTAGAATGATTTTATACTGAAATGCCCTTGCTGTGTTGCCCAGGTTGCTCTAGAACTGGAAATCCTGCGTAAGGGTCCCCAGTGATAGGTGTGTACCCAACAGCAGGTGAACTTCATACATCAAGAGCCAGAAGTGCATTCTGGATGGAGAAGCTAATAGGTAACAGCCACACTAGACCTTATTAGGGAGAGTAATGCCACTCTTTATTAAGCGGTAAAGATGGCTTCCCATGTTAACTGTGTTCTGGTTCTCTTAAGTGGCTGATCATTCCTATGCTATTTTCCCTTAACCATGTATTCCCCTAAGTGGTATTGGGAGGAAGTTTGTGGATTTTTGTTTTGTTTTCAGACCCTTGTCTCCTTGGACTTACTTAAAATGAGATAAAGCAGACTGCCACATGCTGCACTGGGATTTTTAGAACCACATCTGCAGAGGAAAATGTAGTGGACATATAGAAGACTGGAAATTGTGACAAAGGGAAGATACTGGCAATATTAGCTACTTTTAATTGAGTGTGGCATTGTGCTAGAGGGTGTTGCTCAGTAGGGTGAGCTGATTGAATTCTGTGCTTGCTGTTGCCTGGATCAGGCACTTAGAATTAAGTAGTGTACAAGGTAGATAGGTGGCTTTGCTCACATGGCGCTTTACACTGTGTTACTTGATTACCACACCAGCCTGTAAGAAGGATACTGTACTTTAATTTCTTTGCTGGGTAGTCTGAAAGTGAGGGGGATTCTCCAAGGTCTTTTAGCTGAGGCTCTTTGAAACTTGCAACACAGACACCCACTTACAGTAGCTACTACCCCAGATAACTAAAAGGAAGTTAGCAGAGCTTTAATCAAAACAAATGATTGAGGAAAGAAGTCCACATGTACACTATGGGTAGGGATAGTGAGGTGAAGCTGGAGGAAGAGTGCAGTCCTGTCAGGAAAGGCCACCTCAAGGCACTAAGCTGCCAGGGAACTGAGGAGAGGCTGAGTCCTTTTGACGTTATCAAATGCTAAAAGTGTTAAATAGGGCTCAAGGGCTTCTTGTCTTGCCATTTGATGTCCAATTCTGTACTAAAAAGTCGTTTTTCCTTCAAGTTGGTGGACATTGGAAAGTAAGGATTAAAAAGTCTTAGATAAAAAAGGCTAGAACCACAGGAAATGAGGACACTGGCTTGAAAGAAGGCGCTAATTACAACACCAGGCTCAAGTACTCAGCACCCCAAAATCTAAAAGTACATCTGTGCTAGGGAGGACCCAGAGGGAGTAGACTCCATTTCTGTTCTGGTGTATACATGGTCATCAGGATTCAGGCTTTGGTTGAGAGATAATGTAACAGGGTTTATTGTGTTTCCTTTGGAAAGAAGAAAGCCTTCACATAAACTCTCCATTATTTTAAGTGAGAGTCAAGTGCAGAGTGTCAGAGTTATAGTGTGCCACAAAGACTGTAGTATGGAAGAACAACTAGCAACACCTTTGAAGTTACCCCAAATGGACAATTAAATGTTCCCAAGAACAGACTTTTGGGTGGGGGCACAAAGTGAGTGTCCTTGCAGTGTTGGTAATGCTGATCCTAAAATGGGTTTGAAGAGTAGTCTGGAAAGTTAGCGATTGGGGTTAAGCAGCTGGATAGCCTATGTTGAAGTGGGTTCCTATTAGCATGATTGCAGCAAAGAATTAAAAGTCTAAGAAAACATTTAGGGTATTAAAAGGAAACCAGTGGAACCATTGAGAGAGAGAGTTTGCAGAAATCCCAGATTACCTACCTTAGTGCCATCCCTGCCACAATGGAAGGAGAGCCTGCTCCCAGAGGTTGACCTCTGGTCTCTACTTAACAGCATGTGCAAGCACGCACACACATAGTAACAAAGAGACTGATTGACTGTCCTTAGTACCAGATGGTGTTTACAAGAGCAACTGAAGAAGAAACAGGAAGGAAAGAAGAAGGGAGAGAAGTCCAAGAAGAGTGGTCATCCAAAGATGGTCTTTCCAGCCATGTCTCAAATATTCAGTTCATTTATTCACAGCCCGTTAAGCTACATCGTTGGTCTTCTCAATTTCTGTAAAAACTATGCCTGTTTTCTTAGCCAACCAAATGCATAATTTTGAATCTGGCCGCTCCAGCAATGCCCTCATTGCCCGCCCACTTTGACCTGCACAGTCTTCCTCAGCTGATCTACATTATGCATATTTGTTGTATTCCTCGGATGGCTTCCATCACCTGACATGGACTCACGGTGTCTCTCTTCCCCTCACACTCCTTTCTCTTCTTCCTTGTCTCTTCACAGCCACTTAGTGTTTCTCAAAGTCTGTTTTCAAGTCCATCACTAGAAATGCTACTACCATGGAAATGATACAAGGACAATGAATTTGTCAAGTGATGAGCGCTTTATGACCTTAGGAAGCTCAGGTGTGCTATGGCACATTAAAAGTTCAGAAAACTTTGTAGAGGAAGCATCACTTATCTTCATGTGAAGCAGTGTTTGACAGCTTATCCATACACTTAATTTTTGCATACTTCCTTCCCAGAGAGATAGACTCTTCTGCAAGAACAACTTTAAGACACTGCTAAAGATTTAGTGAACCCCACTTTCATATATTAACAATCAATATATCCAGTGGGGCAGGTTTTAATAAGTTTCCAGAGTGTTCTTGAGTAAATAGTTTGGTCAACAAGGTAGAGAAACCTAAGCTGTCCTGTAGAGGACTGACCTGTCCCTCTCAATGCCTGTTGGGTGGCAGGGAGTGGACATCAAGCAGGTAGCTGCAGATCCCTAACACAGCATCAGGACTGGTGTTACTAATGATGATGCCACTTCATCAGAAAGGGAAGTACAGTGGTTTCTTGAGGATGCTGTAATTTTTATTGAATAATGCTTTAGTTGGATTCCTTCCCTGGAATATCTGTGGTCAGCACTCCTTTAATAGGGAAAAAAGCATTTGCCTTTGGGTCCCCAAAGACCTGAGAGTTCTTGAAACATGGTGACTAAGAACTTTCACAGTCCAAGATACATACATAGAGGCTTTCTATGATCTCACAAATCTGCATTGTCAGGCCTTATAGTTCCCATGGGTGGTTGTTCACGTCTGCCTTATACCCAACTCCCTTGTCCCCTTAACTAGGTCACCCTTTTCCTCTCAACTAAACTTAGTCAAGATTCTTTACATTGTTAAAACCAATTTTAAGCAGGTTAAACAGGAAAATGAAGTATATGGATTTTCAGGCCTGGAAACATGTGATAAGCATTTAATACTGTGCCTACCTAGCACCTATTTACCCTTCGTCTTTGTTTTTTCTTTGTCTTGGAGCCCACCCTTTGTTTAGTTATTTGCAATAATCCTTCACACCCAACCAGGGATAAATATAACCTGTTCTATTTCATTTTCTGGGGATATTCAACATGCCATATGTATGTACATATATATATATATATATATGTATATATATATATATATATATACACAATCAAGAAAAGATAGTGCTTGCTTAATAAATGAATGATTTTAATAGGCTATTTCCTCTTGGAATCAAAATTGAAGGAACATTCCAAGAAGGCAAGGGCAGTATTTTTTTTTTCTTTTAATTTAGCTGTGTATTCGAGTAACACTTGAGTACCATGGCAACTGTGTGGAAATCAGAGGACAACTATCCAAGTCAATTCTGTCATCCAAATGGGTTCTAGAGATGGAATTCAGGTCACTGGGCCTGGTGGCAAGCACCCCTTACCTACCAAGCCATCCTTTGAGGCATTCGGATAGGACTTGTTAGCACTTTGTTCTACGATGATCTTACTGGAGTAGATGTGTATAACAGTAAGGCAGATTGTGCTCTAAAGTTTGCTTCCATTTTCAGTCACTCTGCCTCTGGAACTGTAAGAGAAAGTTAGATCCGAATCCCAGATTTCAACAATTATACGTGTGAATATTTGATACACTTAATGTTTTCCCTATTTAATAATTAAGAAAGACTATGGAGTCATGTAGAACATACCCAGATTAGATGATTGGTTACAGGCTGTGTTGTTGCTAGCCACTTCACAGGGGTTGCTGTATTCAGTCAGCACAATCGCCCTGTGATAAGTTGGCAAATTTTCTTTTGTAAAGATCCAGTTACATGCCAGATATTATGAGCCAAGAAGCAGAGTTAAGGCCTGGGTAGGTGTAGAAACAAAAAGACTAAACATATAGCAAATCTCCCCAGTCTTTACCAATTAGACTCTGATGCTTAGAGCCAACCCCAGTGACTTGCACTCCTTTATACACATATCCAGAGCCTGACTCCCTGTGGTCGAATGCAGGAAGGACAAATGGTGCTGTCAGTTTTTCTACTTAACAAGATAACGAGGTGCCCACCTCTTTCTTGTCTAGATAGGGTCCACAAGACTAGGCCAAGCAACTGTTAGAAAAGGGCTCCCGGTGTTGTTCACAGTGCTCCCGGTGTTGTTCACAGTGCTCCCGGTGTTGTTCACAGTGCTCCCGGTGTCGTTCACAATGCTCCCGGTGTCGTTCACAGTGCTCCGGGTGTCGTTCACAGTGCTCCCCGTCCTCTCTCTCACTTAGACTTGGCTTATTGTTTCTGTCTCTCCCACAGTATGTTTTCTACTATCCTTTCCTATCATTTCTGATCTGATGAGTTGTCAGACCCCACAACTTAAGCTTCTTTTTCCCAGGAGGACAACGAGAACTTACATAAGAAAGAACAAATTTTCACATTTTTATTCTGATAACGTTCAAAACATAAGAGTACATTGAGGGACTGGAAAGATGGCTCAGTGGTTTGAAAAGGCCGAGCTATGGAAGCCCGAGGACCTGATTTCAAATCCCCAGCCCCCACATAAAGCTGAGCATGGCTACGTGGGGCTGTAAACCCAGCACTGGTGAGCAACGACAGGCAGATCACAGGAGTATGCTGACTAGCTGATCTGGGCTTGCCTGGCTAAAACCCAGCCTCAGGTTCAGTGAGAGGCTCTGTCTCCAGGGAACAATGCAGAGAGCAATGAAGGAAGACACCAGACATCTTCCTGTGGCCTCCACACGCACATATATGAGGAATTGAATCCAGCTCATTGTTAATTCTAAAGAGAAGATGGAATTCTTCATGGGGGCAGTGGGTAACACTTCAGTTAACAAGTTCAAAGTTGTGTTCCTTATATCTGACGATATCAGCACCAAATGCTCATCTGTTAACACAGAATTTTAATGAGGCTTTTATGTATTTCATCTTCGAAAATGTCTTCTCATACAGATAGATACTGCCAAATACTGATAAGAATCTCTGAGCATATGGTTTTAATTGAGTATATTCATTGCTTGGAAGGCACTTAGACAATACTATTAAACTCCCCTCTTGATATTTGCCTTTCAGCCTGTCATTACATTGCAAATTAATTGCTTGCAATTGACATTTAGGTGGAAGCTCCTCAATTGTACAGTTAAATGACTTTTGAAATATTGGGGGAAAAACACTTTCATCCTGGTCCATAAAATGCTTTTAGATTCTAGTTGGAGCAGAGAAAATAAGTCTACTGGAAATGTGTTTGGCTATAGGGGCTGTGGCTTGCTCTGACAACACAAGAAGTGTCGAACAGTTTGAGGAGGTAGGCTGTCAGCTGTTGGCTTTGTTTTTGTTTTGATGGTTATGTATGTGTGTCTGTATGCAGTTATGCCCACCATGTGCTTGTAGGAAGCAGCACAGGCCAGAAGAGGTTGTCAGATTCCCTAGAACTGGAGTTAGAAGCAGTTGTGAGCTCCTCTATGTAGGTGCTGAGAACTAAACCTGGATCCCATGAGCCATCTCCCTAACCCTAAGACCGATAGTTGCTGTTGAAATAACTAGATCATCTTCTCAGTTTCGTGTGTGAGGGCAGCTTCACTGATTAGCCTTACCTTAGAGATTCACTGAGTTCTTTCTAAAGCCAGTCATAGCTCCGAGGCAGTAGTTGAGGGTAGTTCCTCCCATCACTTAAAATATACAAACCACTCTTAGCTTGGAGGGATGTTAAAACTGGCAGAGGGCTGTATTGGTAGTTCTCTGCTACACTGCCCAAAGGCACAAAATGATTTAGTGTAGAGTAGGAGTTGAAATTTGATCAGGCATCCTGGCCTCGAAGCTAATTCCCTTGGTGACTGTGTGATGCAACTTATTGTCCCAGAGTAGCCAGTAGCCAAATCTTCATGGGTTTCTCTCCTAACATTCTCTTCTCTTTAAAAGATGAATCAGACAGTATTCACTACATGCAAAAGAGGCTAAGTTAAATGCAGCCAGAGGCCATGTGGTCACTTTATCCTTCAGTGTAAATAATACCCTACGATTTAAAACCCCGCTTTAACTTGCTGTGATAACCAGCCTGCATCTCATCCAGATACACATAACCACTGTGTCAAATTGTATCTCATTTCCTTCCTTATGTTTAACTCACTTTCACTCTATGCACATCCCTAAGTGTAATATAAAGTGTTCCACCTGCTTTAGAACAATACAAGTAATGTATTCTACACATATTCTGTGACTTGCTTATTTTCTTGACTCCATTTTGCCAGCACATATTTAAACTAAAACTACACCTGAATGCCTTGTGACAGGACATGAATTTTCCATTATCTCTCCTTACTTCTATCACACGTTTCAGTTACCTGCCTGACCCCTCAAGCCATTGTGCTTGCCACGCCTCCTTTTGCCATCCCAGGTAGACACTTAAATGTTTCTGAATATTTGGCTGTGGGAATTTCACCAGTGTTACAAGCACATTTTTGTTCTATACAATTAAAAACTAGATATGAAATTTTATTATACAAATTCATCTACATTTTATCTTGGCCAAAGTCAATCTATGATTGCTTGAGGATGAAGTTTGAGTGGGGAAAAAAATAGAAATTGTATGAAGAATGAGAACATCCTACATTGAATGGTGATGATTATTACTTGAGTACCATGGTCAAAACTCATCAAGCAGTACAATTTTAATAAATGCATTTATTATAAATAAATTACATTTTAATAAAGTCAGAAGATACACATCACTTAATCTGAGGGAATGGTCTTAGATACATAGGACGAACAAATGAGGTCCCTCAGCTTTTCAAGCCCTTGTGCCAAGCTGACCAAGAAAACATCTATATAGTATATCATATATCATATATAGCATATAGCATACAGTATAGTATAGCATGTCTGTGCTCAGCGCTCCTCTGAGCATTTCGAAGTGTCAGCATTCTGCTTTTTGTACCAGCTTCTTGTTTGGCATGAAAGTGTTCCAAAGAATCTGATCATATTTGTAAGTTCTTAGAAACAGTTTCTTAACACATAAAGCCCAAGGATTGCATCCTGGAATGTAGTGCCCACAATAATGACCTGTGCCATAAATGCATATGAGGTTATTCCCCACCTCAACATCTCTCAGGACACACTTCTTTACACCTAGTGTCCATTAACCGACCCTCTGTAGACAAATCAAGAGTTGGTATTCATAGGCAATAATTTAAGTATTTTGTAATAAACGCGTATTTTCCTCTCTGGCAACCATGTAATGAAGAACAATGAAATTCTTTTTGTGAGTTATCTAGCCTTGTCGACTCTTTAACTGTATTTCACATATAAATTAGTATTCATGGGCCACTCCACTGTCAGTGGCCACCTCACAGAGACTTTTGAGATTGTTTTTTGTGTAGTTTATTCTGGAAGATCTGCCAAATTAGAACATAGCAGCAATTTTGAAAAGAATCCAGTATGTTGATGTGAGAAGACTGTGCATATAAATTCTTTAATTATCTCTCCTTTGGCTTAATTTTAGCTTTGTGGAGTGAGAACAGATCTGCACTTGCTCCACTGCCACAATATTGGGTGGCAGCTCCAACTTGGCTCTTTTCTGGGACCGAGCTCAGAGCCATATAACAGCACTGTGATGTGGACACAGTTTCTCTGCTAAAGCCATCCATTTTAATAAAGTAAAGGTCTAACCCATCGAGCCTGGTTGAATACAGCTGTTGCATTGATCTCTTCTGGCGCTACAGTTTCTGAGTTCATTTCCTTAATCAGATTTTCCGTATGGGGAAAAGCACGAAGCTGCTTGGTATCTTCCAGCGTGCATGCATTCTAATTTCAGAATTTAATCAAATGGAACTGGCTTCCTGACAGAGTAAACAGAGCAGAATACTGTATCCACACCGGCTGCCAAGCTAGCAGCCTGAATTTATTTTTCCTTGCTTTGCTAAATGCATCTTGAATTTTCGAAAACATAGTCCAGGTTTTAAAAAATTTAGCATTTCTGGATCAAGACAAGTCACCGCTAATATCCCACCACAAATACATCCATTAAATTGCAAAAGTCAGGTAGCCAAGCTAATCCTTTCTCACACGCCCATGGCCACAGAAGAAAACAGATTCCATTTTTCCCCTATTGATCACAGCAGTTGTGTACAGAAGACCCTTGCTATTGCTAATCTAATCCCCAGAAGGGCAAACATTAAATAAAACAAGCAAGCAAACCAAGAGGGAACAGATACAATTTCTGGGGGAAAATGTACATAATCTTATGAACACAATAATTTCAGGGAGCCTGGGCATCTCTCTCTCTCTCTCTCACACACACACACACACACACACACACACACACACACACACACGCTATTTCTAACCCAGAAGTCCCTCCCTCAGTATCAAGTTCAAACATTGGTTCACAATAAACCAAAGGGACCATGACCATTTGTCCTTGGTTTATAGGTAATTTCATAAAACTTGCTCTTTCCATAAGTATGTATTTTGAAGTTACAGGTTTTTTGTTTTGTTGTTGTTGTTGTTGTTTTATTGAGACCCGGAGTCTGTGGTGGTTTAAATAAGAAATGCCCCACATAGGCTTGGGTATTTGAACCCTTGGTTCCAAGTGGATGGCTCTCTTTGGGGAGTTTGGGAGGCATGGAGTTACTAGAGGAAGTACATCAGTAGCATGGGCTTCATGAATACACAGCCCCACTGTAGTCCCAGTTGGCCCTCTCCACTTCATGTCTGGGCTTGAAGACATGACCTCTTAGCTTCCAGGTCCTGCTGCCATGCCTGCTGCTCACTGCCATGCTGCCCCACCGTGGAACCATAAGCCAAAATAAACTAGTTCTTCCATAAGTTGCTTTTGGTCATGGTGTTTTATCACAGCAAGGGAAAAGTGACTGACACAGGGTCTTGTATACCCAGACTGACTTCAAACTCAAACTCAATATGTAGCCAAGGGTGGCATTGAACTTCTGATCTTCTTGCTTCCACCTCTGATGTGCTTGGTATTACAGGTGTGTACCACCACACCCCCGTATGATGTAGTACTGGGTATCCAACCCTGGACTTTGTGAATATTAGGCAAACACTACACAGAACTATGTCAGCAGCATATCTGCAGCCACTGAGAGCGTGTAGTTCAAAGACCAACACATGATAGTTCTCTTCTTATATGTTGTCCCTTCTTTAGACATGGACATCTTCTTTTGGTGGTGGGGGGGGAGGGGTTGACGGGTGTGGTTTTTTCGAGACAGGGTTTCTCTGTGTAGCCTTGGCTGTCCTGGAACTCACTCTGTAGACCAGGCTGGCCTCGAACTCAGAAATTCGCCTGCCTCTGCCTCCCAAGTGCTGGGATTAAAGGCATGCACCACCACTGCCCAGCCTCATGGACATCTCTTCTTTAGTCAAATGAAACATAGCTAAGAGACTCAAATGAGTGTCAAATATTGGACTGTCTGAAAGCACATCGTTTATCTTAAAGATAAGACCTGAATACAAGTCCAAGAGCTGACTCAAACCTCTTAGTGCATGCTTCAGTATATACTTTCCATGAAGTAGCAAATACCTAAACCTGAATTTTGAGTTTTATTTGTGTGTGTGTATGTGTGTGTGTGTGTGTGTGTGTGTGTGTGTGTGTGTGTGTGTGTATATCTTGATATGTGTGTATCTCTTTGCACATGCACATACACACAAATACACATGACCTCCTTCCATTTTGAGTTCTGGGTATGGAACTCAAGTTGTTAGGTTTGTGTGGCAAACACCCTTTTTCTGTTTAATTTAAAAAGTAAACAGTAAGTCATCCTGTCTTATTCTGCACCATGACATTTTGTCTTTTCATTTTTTAAATTTTAGAAAGCCTCAGGAGTAACGTGTGATTGCAACAGTTGTAACGGACTGAGAATAGGCTCTCAGTGTCTTCATTTAAAGAGATCCTTTCGGGAGTTCAGGATCTCGGCACATGTGAGCCAGGAGCTGGGGAACAGCACCAACCTCCTCTACAATGCTCTTTTTAAGACTAATTTACTTGTGTGGGTATGTCTGTGGATGTTGTAAGCATGTGTTCACAGAAGTCACATGACTCTTGGCTTCCTTGGTGCTTGCTGGACACCTGGTTTGTTACGTAAGTGCTGGGATCCAAACTCTAACCACTGAGCTTTCCCCCTAACCCCTATGTTGATTCCTGTACTGAACCACGGAAGCTCCTGGACCATAGCTCAGGCAATTAAAACAGAATTGTTTGTCTTAACACCGCCACTTCCAAAATTCTTTATCTACAGGATGTGGACATTAATTAGCATATGTTATATCTTTTCATTTTTATGGATAGTTTATAAGAAATAAGTTTGCTTCAATCTATTTTCTACTGCTGTAACAAAATCCCTAAGGGTTGGCAATTTATGACGAATTATTCATTTATTTATTTGTTGGTTACAGTTGTGAAGGCTGGAAAGTCTAGCACCAAGATCCTGATATGGTATGACACAGAGGGAGCCATCACACAGCTAGAGGGAAGGCATGTAAGCTCAGGCTTGTCTAATCATATGAAGTCACAAGTCCCATACTTCGTCTACATCTCTCCACACTGCAGCATCAGCTGAATGTGAGAGTTTAGTTCCCAGCACTTGAACTTTAGAGGGTGTGTGTATCACAGGGCCTGTATCTCCACCTGATAGAGCAGGAAACTGAGTCATAAAGTGTTCAGCCTATAGGAAGTGCTGTGCTGGCCTCTATACCCACGTCCACTTCTTGCAGGGTTCATTTCAGGCTCCGTTCCCTTGTGACTACTGTGGGCCCTTTCCTGTATTCTTGTCTTGATATCGAACAAGCGAGAAATGTGAACCAGAAGTGTAGTTGATCTCTTCCTCTCCTGGGGCCAACAAGATGGCTCAGATGCCAATGCATTCGCAAACCTGGCTAACTTGATTTGATGCCAGGAGCCACCTTGGTAGAAGGAGAGAACCAACTCCTTTTTCCACATGCCATACATACAACTACAAAAGAAATAAATAAACATAAAAATGTTTAAAGATCTTCCATTTCCTTCTTAAAGAAGTAAAAGTCGCTCGCCTCAAAGACAGGTCAAGCAGTCATAAGTAGGGGGGTGCATTAGTTATTTTTCTGTGATAAGACAGTAGGATGAAGGCAACCTGAAGGAGGTTATTTTGATTTACAGTTCCAGGGGAATGGGAGTCCATCTTAGCAGGGAGGCGTGGGTATAAGCTGCAGGCATGGCTGCAGGAGCAGAGAACTGAGAGATCAAGTCTGAGTTGAAAGTATAAAGTGATTCGAGACAACTGGAAGTAAGACAGGACTTTGAATTCTCAACACTGGCCCCTCAGTGATATACTTCCTCCAGCCAGGCTGCACTTACCCATGACCTCCTCAAACATCACCACCAAATGGGGACCAAGTGTTCAAATGCCCAAGTCTCTGGGGTACATCATCATTCCAACTACCACAGGAGGAGAAGCCTGAAAAATCAGAGCCTACTGCAGGGGGGAGGGGGAAATTTAAATGAAGACCAAAACCTGGCACATGGATAGATAGCACATAGTAAGTTGAAGAGATAGTGGCCCACATAGTAGCACACGTGCATTGTCTCACTGACTAGGAAGTTGGAGGCAGGAAGCTCACTTGACCTCAGAGTCAACCTGGACAAGACCTGTCTCGGGAAAGCAGAAATTAGGGAAAAGGTTAAGAACTCTATTTCTAAGACTGCTTAGAGACTGGGTCTTGCTTTGTGTGACCCTATAAGCCTAGGAGCTATGTGTGGATCAGAGGGAGTTTCTGTCCCCTGCTTGGTTGGTAGGGCACAGCAGTGGCACAGAGTTCTGCCTTGGCTGTTAGGTAGGAGTAGACAGGAATGGTGGAACTGGGAGAAGGACGTCCTAAAGACAGCCCACATCTTGTTTCCAGTCTGTGCTGTTGTCTGGTGTGTTGTCAAACTCTGGCTTTCATATTTAAAGCCTCCGTTTTTCTAAGCCACAGACAGCCAGGAGTGCTTGCACATCATACAAAAGAGATAGGAGCTGACTGGAAAATCTACACCGCATCTCAGGCCTGATGTCTCCTTCCTACCAAGGTATAAACCAAGGTGCCTGAGCATCTCACACATGTGGACTAAGGAGCAGCAGCATCCACACTCCCTGTCTTAGGGTCTCTATTGCTGAGATAAAACACATGATGAAATCCAAGTTGGGCAGGAAAGGGATTTTTTATTTGACTTACCATTCCACATCACTGTTGGTCATTGAAGGAAGTCAGGGCAGGAACTCAACAAGGCAGGAATCTGGAGGCAGGAACTGATGCAGAAGCCATGGAGGGGTGCTGCTGACTGGCTTGCTCCTGGTGCCTTGCTCAGCCTGCTCCCTTATAACACTCAGAACCACCAGCCCAAGGATGGTGTCACCCACAATGGGCTGGGCCTTCCTCCATCAATCTCGAATTTAAAAAGTGCCCTACAAGCTTAGCTGTAGTTCAGTCTGATGGAGGCATTTTCTCAGTTGAGGCTCCTGCTCTGAAAGGACTCAAACTTGTGCCAAGTTGACACAAAATGACCCAGTACATTCTCCTTATGAGTTCTTTCAGAGGACTGTGGGAAACAATATCCTAAAAGGGAGATGTCTTCTGCATGTTTTAGGAGTGGAAAAGAGGCCACCTTATCTCATGAATATACCATAACCTCATGAATATTCATAAAAAGCAACCTTACCATCTACAACACAAAACCCACCGTGCAGCTTTTCCCTCCCCTTTGAAACAGTTTACTCTCTTTGGGTGTGTGCTTTCTTTTGTTAAATACACCTCTGTTTTATCTTTGTCTCTTTGTCTCTTGACTGAATCCTTTCCTTCAAGAAGACAAGAACCTAGAGACTCCAGCGGTAATGTCTGCATCGAGGTTGCATTATCTCGTCATGTCCTTTTGCAGCCTCTGGTTACAGAAGCTGTTGGAAAGGATACTGCCTTTTGCCCTGCTCAGTGATTAACAGGAAATCTTGATGAGGCAATACAATGAGAACAGAGGAGAAGCAAAACTCTGAAGCTAAAATATGGTTTTTTGGTGAAGTTGCAGCCCACGAAGGGAAGGGGCTCCAGATCCTCTCGGCTCTGTTCCTCCCCAGCTCTGGGGACCAAGTGCAGTCAAATGGAAGGATCCTACTTAGACTCCATGTGGGGAAAACATGAGTCCTAATCCTATCCTGTCATTTTAGTGCAGTGCTCTGTGTAAACCCACCAAGAGTTGAAAGCACCCATTATGACTGATCAGCTTAGGTACTAATGAACACTGAGCGAGACCTCACTTCCAAGGCTCCGTGCATCCTAAGAAAGAGCATTCTTGGGGCTGGAGGGACAGCTCCGTGGTTATGAGCATTTGCTGCTCCTGCAGACAACTGTAATTCAGTCTCTAGTACCCATGTCAGGCAGCTCATAACAACTGGTAATTCCAGTTCTGGGGGATCATAGTTCCTCTTTGAGTATTTGAGCACAGACACACACACACACACACACACACACACACACACACACACACACACACACACACACGAGCACACACATACAAGAGATAAAGCCAATCATATTGGTACACAACTTGAATTCCAGAACCTGGGAGGCAGAGGTAGGCAGAGCCCTGTGAATTCAAGGCCAAACTAGTCTATTCTACATATTGAGTCCCAGGCCAGCCAGTGCTACATAGTGAGGCCCTGTCTCAAAAAGCCAAAAAAAAAATTTTTTTTTAAATTAAATTTTATAAAAAAAAAAAAGAAAGCATTCCTAAGAAATAAAAGGGAACAGACTTTAAAACTCCAAAAGTTAAATGCCAAAGTCTTGGCTGTCCTGGGGCAAGGTAGACTTTATTGAGAGTGGGCTTAGTAGCCCTGGGGTCAGAAGCAGGTGTGCACACTCTGCTCACATCTGTCCCGCTGTGCCCTGTGAGCTGGTTAATTCTTTCTCAATCACCTGCTTGCTGTCAAGTTAGGAGCTACCCCTGCTTTTCACAGTCTTGGTTGTTGGGAAGAACCTGGACAGGCTGTAATGAGAGAAACTGGGAGATTCTCTAGACAGCTACTGTTTAATTGCTTGGATTGTGTCTGAATAAGCTCAGGTGTGTGACTGCCTGGGGCATTGTCAAGGTTCTTGCTCTGAAGCAAACAGCAGGCCCCAGGCACAGTCCAGTCCTCCTCTGCATCCAATGTAAGTACCAACTGTCCTCTCATTAGTCTGGCTACAGGATAAGCAGGGCCTCTCTGAGAGTGGCCATATAGGTTTTGTGGCCATTATTTCCCAAGACTCCCCAAAGAGAAGAAGAGCTGTTAATAGGAAATCGGGCTTGATACCAAACACCCAGAGGGCAGTGAGTGTTTGCTCTTACAGAATTTCAGCACAGTAGGCAGAAGTGAAGTGAGTAACCTCGCTGGATATTGGGGTGAGTTTCTTTCCTTTTCTTTTCTTTTTTTCTTCCACGGCTGTTGTTTCCATTGTGACTCTCAATTATGTAGCAGCCATAATGTATTTGTAAAATTGCAAATTTACAGAGTCTAAGGAAGCACCACATACTCACTTTTCCTTAGCTTCTGACGTTTCTGTGACTCTCAAGCAGGAAAAAATGAACATTCCAAGACCCCAAAACACAATAGCTCAAGCAAAATATTTTATTTTTATTTGGTGATGAGCTGACAAGCTTAGCAAGCTTCTCCTCCCTTCAATCAGCTCAGGAATTTTGAGTTCCTTTTGTTCTTTCCTTTCTTCCTTCCTTCTTCCCTTCCTCCCCTACTCCCCTTTCCCCTTCTTCTTCTTCTTCTTCTTCTTCTTCTTCTTCTTCTTCTTCTTCTTCTTCTTCTTCTTCTTCTTCTTCTTCTTCTTCTTCTTCTTCTTCTTCTCCTTCTCCTTCTCCTTCTCCTTCTCCTTCTCCTTCTTCTCCTTCTCCTTCTCCTTCTCCTTCTCCTTCTCCTTCTCCTTCTCCTTCTCCTCCTCCTCCTCCTCCTTCTTCTTCCTTATTCTTCTTCTCTATTCTGTCTATGCCTCTCTTTGTCATTCTCTATGTCTGTCTCTCTCTGTCTCTCCCTCTCCCTCTCTTGCTATCACCCCATTTACCCATGTACCCAAATATCCATCAACAGATCTTTTGCGTCTAGGCTGGTCTGGAACTTGCCATTGAGGTCCAAGCTGACATAGAACTTCTGATCTATAGCCTCCGTCTCCCAACTGGTTGGGTTTACAGATCACCATGCCCAATTTTTGAGGTGCTGGAAATGAAACCCAGGGCCTTGTGCAGACTCAAGCAGGCACTGTGTCAACTTAACTACATCCCCAGCAACATTGTCTAATTTCAAGTAAGTGCCTCATGTAGACTGTAACCAGCATGTAAGATTTAGATCTTAAATGGCCTCCCAGAACACTTATATTGAAAACTTTGTCACCATCTGGTGGTGCTACTAGGAGGTGGTGTATTAGTTAGGTTTTTACTGCTGTGAACAGACACCATGACCAAGGCAAATCTTATTTTAAAAAAAACAACAACATTTAATTGGGGCTGGCTTACAGATTCAGAGGTTCAGCCCCTTACCATCAAGGTGGGAGCATGGCAGCATCCAGGCAGGCATGGTGCAGGTGTTGCTGAGAGCTCTACGTCTTCATCCAAAGGCTGCTAGTGGAAAACTGACTTCCAGGCAACTAGGGTGAGGATCTTATGCCCACACCCACAGTGACACACCTACTCCAACCAGGTCACCCCTATTCCAACAAGGCCACAACTCCAAATGGTGCCACTCCTTGGTCCAAGAATATACAAACCATCAAAGGTGGGGCCCAGTGAATAAAGTGAGTGGTGGAGAACATCTCCTAGAAGGGTATATTGGGGCACCCTTCTTTTCTCTCTCTCTGCTTCATGGCAGTCATAAGGTGGGTAGTTGTGTTTTGCCATAAACTCTTTGCCATGAAACGCTATCTCACCATCAGCTCAGCGACAACGGACAAAGGACAAGGCTACCTTAGGCATTTTGTCAAGCAAGAAAAAGGTGAATGGTATACATTAAAAAGGGAAGAGCATATAGCTTGTTTTGTTCTGGTCTGAAGATGCTGAAAATGGTGATACAATACATTGCCACTGCCATGGGGAAGATAGAAGGGATTAGGTTGATATAGAGATAAAGGCTTCTCCCATGTTCTCTTTCCTCTGTGACCATCCTACTACCTCATGGCTTCTATTATTTTGGAATTCTTTATGCTCATCACTGCTTCCATACCATGATCAGCCAATGGAGAATAAGCATTCAATGAACTTAGAAGAGCCAAACTGAAGCAATTGTATTTGAGTCTCTTTTGTATTGGCACACACAACTGCTCTCTTGGGTTTCATTGCTACAAAGAGACGCCATGATCAAAGCAACTCTTCTAAGTACAACATTTAATTTGGGGTGGCTACAGGTTCAGAGGTTCAATCAAATACCATCAAGGTGGGAGCATGGCAGCATCCAGATAGGCATGGTGCAGGAGGACCTAAGAGTTCTACATCTTGATCTGAAGCCTCTAGGAGAAGACTAACTTCCAAGCAGCTAGAAGGACTGTCTCAAAGCCTACCTCCACAGTGATACACTTCCTCCAACAAGGCCACTCCTACTTCAATAAGGCCACACCTCCTAATAGTGCCACTCCCTGGGCCAAACATATTCAAACCACCACAACTGACACTTCCCTCCCACTGGGACTCCTTCAAGACATCAGTTATTCCATGGTGATGTGTCTCAGATGTCTGTAAGCATCCTCAGACTGTGAAATCCAGCACTGTGGTATCCCTAAGATTCCAGATTAAATCTTGTCCACTCTGGGCTGATATTTCATGACAGTATTTCAGGGCTGTATAGAAATCCCAGCTCCAAACCTTTCTGTGATGGGTGGGGGCAGTTGTCTGACATGTGATTGTATTTCAGGGCAGACGCTGCTCTACCTGCACCATCTCCCTTGGTGCTTCCATTCTCCCCATATTTATTCCAAGATCTGAGTCCTTTCCATTTTATTCCTTTTCCTAATTTTGAGTAACTCATGGTGGGTTGTAACCAGTGTTTTATGGTTTGGATCTTAAATCCCACCCATCCCAGAACACATGTTTTGATCATCCTTGCCCCCCAAATAACAGCAGACCATACAATACATATGCCAAAGAAAATCAACTCATTTGCCAGTGTTCAAGGTCTTGTGTATCCCGAGCTCTTCCCTGCCAGGGATATAGAAATCCCTCCTTTGTCAATTTACTCATTGTGGGATTCTCCCAGCAGGAGTTATTGATCCTCAGAGTGATACTAGGCCCAGTAATGTGTCTGTCAGCTCTAAACAGTTCTCAGATTATATATATATGATGACCTTAAGTTGACTGGGCCTCAGTAAGAACATGGGCTGTATAGGCATGTACATATGATCACCCAAAGCAGAAAATGCCCATTCCCCCATGACCTCTCACCTTTTGTTAAAATTTCCAGGCCCTACCTGGTCTATAGGTTAGGGCTCTCTCCAAGTGTTCTTCCTCTCTCAGTGGGTCTCAATTCAGAGTGTATCTGATCCCTAAACACATAACGATTTGAAATCTTTTAAAAAGAACCTTGGCTAAGAGAGCATAAGGCATGAGGTGAGGTTACAAAACCCTACTTAAATCTGCATCCATATCTTAGTTACAGTCCATCACTTCATCCACGTTCAGGATCTCTGGGTGCTGCTCAATTTGATATGTCCTTTGACTATTGGGTATCACAGATCCATTGGTCTCAGCAGCTCTTCAAACAGATAAAGGGAGTAAAAGAAGTATTTATGCACAATCTGAGTGGCTGGAGAAATTAACAGATAACACAATCACCTGTCTTTATGAAAAAGATGGATATGTCTGTCTGTTCCCCCAAAAGGCCACCCAAATAAAACCTTTCATTCAAGCTAATATCCCCAGCCTGGCCAAAATAAAGAGAGCAACTGTCCCAACAGCCTCAGCATTCCATCAAAGGGGGAAATCACAGAAGGGTAATTTTAGTATATTGGGGTCAGGGCTAGGTGATTCAAAGCAAGTCCTACAAGAGCCAGGAGCAGAACTGGTGACATGAAGGTGCAGACAACTACCCAAGAGTCAGGAGCAGAACTGGTGACATGAAGGTGCAGACAGCTACCCAAGAGTCAGGAGCAGAACTGGTGACATGAATGTGCAGACAATTACCCAAAGCCAAAAGCTTCATATGAGCACTGACCAGCAAGCCACAGGCTTGGCATCTTTCCAAGTGAGTGAGGCTGGGTAACAAAATTAGCTTTCAGAAATGAGAGTCTTCCGGAACAAGCAGCCCAGCCACTGGTCCTTGCTCCTCAGTGGGCAATGCATTCACTTACAAGTGTAACTGCAGGTTGTCCTGTAGGTTTTATATACCGTGTGTGTTTATCTCATTTTCTTGGCTAGATTCAGAGCTTCTTCTGGTCAAGATATATATGTCTTAAACCTTCTACTGTACTGTACCCAGCTCCATGGTACAGGCAAAAACTTTCCCCTCAATAAAACATTAATTGTCTCGTCTCTGAAATCTTTTGTGACACATGACTTTCAGGCTATAGAGATGGTTCTGTGGGTAAAGGCACAGCCAGCCAAACCTGATGACCTGAGGTTAATCCACAGAACTCGCCCATATGGAGGAAGGAGAAAACGTACTCCTGAAGGTTAACTTCCAAACATGCTCTCTCTCTCTCTCTCTCTCTCTCTCTCTCTCTCTCTCTCTCTCTCTCTCTCATACACGCACACACACACACACACACACACACACACACAGAGGAAGAGGGGGGAGAGGGAGAGGGGGAGAGAGAGAACATTCAGTGTAAGAAAAATAAATAAAAGCACGTCTTTTTCACAATGCAGTTTGGAAGCATGGTATCTCGTGGCAAGATGGCACCTCTTTTTTTATGTCCTTATGTTTCTCAGGAAGGGAAGTATCCCCTGTTAAAACAAACAAAATGATGCTTGTAAGAAGTTTTTGGTAGTGCCTTTTTTTTTTTACTTTGAAAGGGGCTTGGTTAATATAATAACACATTGAAATTAATTTATCCCATGAGAAGTAGCCGATACTAGCAAGGGCAAAAACAGGTTTCAATTTCGGAAGCCAAAGGAACTTCGGCAATTTGGAGACACCAAACCTTGAGTCCACTCTTGCAGGTGGAGTTGGGTTTTGAGGGTGAAGTAAGAAGGACACTGGACAAAACGAAGGATCCTGTGGGGAATCCAAGTACCTGGAGAAAAACCATGATGCTAACGGGAGACTGTTTCCCTGGCTATGCTAAGGGAAAGTTAAGGAGTGTCCAGCACTACCTCGTTGAGCTTCATCCAATTAGCTTGTGAGCCCGCCTGGTCCTTGGCAAGGACTTGAACTTCACAAGGGTAAGCCAAGGCTATGGTTTGCTAGTGTCCACTAGGGTGACATCACTTCACAGGGTGAAGATTTGAACAGACTGTCTACAGGGCCGACAGTCTTTGTTGATAAGGAGAGAATCGGTCTTCCCATCAACTAGAGCACAATTAGACACTGTTGTTCAGGTGTCCAAAATTTAGCAGAATGACTGTCCCCCACTGCGTCTATCTCCACAGTCGGACTTTGGCAGTTGTCGCGATTAGCTGCTCTGTAATCCCCTCTTATATCCTCTATTAGGGGTCTCCTCCAAATGTTTTCTCAAGCCCTGCTTTCAGCCATCCCGGTCTCAGTCCAGCTCTCCCTCAGGCAGTTTCCTTAATTGGTGATTTGGCTGCATTGGGTTTTGTCTTCTAAGCTGCCAGTTTCCTTCATTTGGAGCAAATTCTGTCAAATGAATGAGTGCCCACAGCACAATTGCCAAGCACAAAAACAAAAGTGCAAATGTGCATTAGCTTACCAGGGTAGTGCCTAGTATATATTTTTTTAAAAAAGAAAAAGAAGAAAAAGAAAAGAAAAGAAAGAAGAAAGAAAGAAAGAGGCAAGGGTATGAGATTGACAAGAGACCAGGGCGGTTCATTTTTTCATTCGTTTTTATTGCTGCAATATCCCATTGATGGCCTGCAGCTCTCCCGGCATCAGCTCCCTGCAATGACACTAATGAAGAAACGCTGCTTTTGTTCATTCTTTAGCCAACTGAGCTCGGCTTTAATGGGAGTATGGCGCTCTCCCTCCTCTTCTCGCCGTTATGAGCAGCGTCTCTGGGGTGCCTCTGATGCAGACAGCGCTCATCTCCCTTTGGAATCTCTCTGATTAGATGGTAAATACACTTCCTGTCAATAGATTCGGCGTTCCAGATATTTCAAATTATGAGCAGAAACAAGGATTATTCTTCCAGCTGGAGGAGAGGCAAACCCAAGGGGACAACTGATCTCTTTATTGTGTGCCGTGTTTCTCTGCTCCGTGGGTTCCGCTCACTCCTTTTTAATTATTTCTCAGTCATTTTCTTCAGTCTGCTTTTGATTAAGGCCCCCACACTTCATGGCCATTTTCTTATGTCATTTACACGCGCTTGGCTTCTCAATAGTGTCTGGGCTTGAGCAGGAAGTTGGGCTGCCACCAGCCAGAATGTCCACTATGGCGGGATTACCCATGGGGCTCATTTAGTTTCTCATCCGGTCTCTTCAGATTCCTTCTGTTGGCCCAGAAGTACAGAATCCAGACCTCAAAGATTCTCATATAAATAAGGCTAAGTTTAAGCTTCTAGAATCACCAAGGCATGGCTTGTGCTGTTTATAATTCCTTCTGAAGACCCCTACCACCGGCCTACCCTGACACAAAGTTCTGGGGTAGGTTCAAACTGACTGGGACATAACCTTAAACAGAGTGACATTGCTAAGATCTCCAAGATCCGAAAACAAAGGGGATCTTTTCTGGAGACTAGGGGCAAACTCGCTCTTCCCCTATTTTGTGAGTGTTGTATTTTAAGAGGACAATAGATTTTTATATTACTGCACATGAATCTCCACTACACAAAAACATCATGTAGTGTCTGGAACTATATGAAAAATTGGTAAATAGATTAAGGCATTTCTTTTCAACTGGGGGAAAAGAGAAGCTGATAAACATTTTTAAATTAAAAAAAATTTATTTTTACATACAAGTGAAATCGTTGTGTCTGCCCACAGAGCAGAGGCTAGCTGACTTTATCATTATGATTACTACTGCCATGGTTAGCAATTCAAATCAACAAACATTTATTGAGGCATTGGTATAAAAGATGGAAGGAAAATAAATAGCACTACCCTTGATTAGGAAGAGTGGCTGTAATAGGAAATGGACATGCTGAAAGATTCTCGAATTCCCGGCCAATGCACCAAATGAAAGACCCCCGAAGGGAGACCCTTACTCAGACACTCAAGTCCCGGGACAGCCGCGTACCCAAGAAGACACTGAGACCATACATAAAATGTAGAAGGCAAGATTTAATAAGGCAGCAACATGAAAGCACACAGACCAGAGCTCTGGGGTCGAAATAAAGCGGCAACATGAAAGCACACAGAGCTCTGGGGTCGAAACTCATACACCTTAGCACAGGGTAGAGGAGTCTCGACAGTCAGCCAAAATTTTTCACAGGCTTATATAGTAAAACTCAAAGGGGGAGAACTGGGCAGGAAAAGTACAAGTTTACATCACTAGGGAGTTCTGCCAAAGGAATCTAGGTAACTAAGGAGTCATGTCCTATCAAGGAATCTACGTCAGGAGGCCTTTATCTCAAAAATGTTCTTGGAACAGTTTTTTCGAACTTTAGGGTGAGGAGTTTTGGGGTGAAAAGTTTAGGAGTGTTCCGAGAACAATCTCTAGATGGGAGGGGGTGGGCTCCGAGGTAAAAAATTCATGTTACAAGAGGCCAGTAATTTTTCATTCTTCATTCCCCACTTCTTCTTGTAAGTAATTCTAATCTTAGAATTTCAGAAGTCTATATCTCTATGTGGAGAATACTGCATTTACTCTATCTTTAACATGGGAACAACAACAGAATAAGGCAGATTAGTAAACAGAACTAGGCAGGGACCCTTCTAGTGAGGCTTGAGGGTCTCAGCATGACGCAGGTGTACGCAGATCAGATCTCTGGCTGGAACTGGTAAGATGTCCTTGGGGTACCCAGCTTGTTCACTGTAGCCAGTTGTGACCAGACTTCTTTCTGCACCACCTGTAAGCCTTTTAACTTAGTATACAGATCATTATTATAACAACATAGGTTTAAACACATTATTTAAGACAGTGATGGGCATAGGAGCCCCATAAAGGATCTTAAAAAGAGTAAAACCGAATCAAGAGGGAGTATTCTCAGTTCTAAATAGGGCAAGGGGAAGGAGTACCAAGTAAGTCTGTGCCAGTCTCTAGGATTAATTTTGTCAAGGTCTGTTTAGAGTTTTATTCAGTATTTCTATCTGTCCTGAGTTCTGAGGTCTGTACACATAATACAATTTTTATTTGACCTCTAAATACTTGGCCACACCCTGGCTTACCTGGGCAACAAAGGCAGGACCATTATCTGACACTATTGCTTTTGGCACTCCGAACCTTGGAAAATTTTTAATAATCTTCTTGATGACTATCTGAGCAGTCTCAGTTTTACAAGGAAAAGCTTTTATCTATCTTGAGAATGTTCACAAAAACCAGAAGGTATTTATACACATATTTTTTTCAGTAAAGTCTATTTTTCAGTAGATGTCAGGTCTGTCTCCTCATGGGAGGACTAGTTTTCTTTCTTCAGTTTTTACTATTTTATACAGGGTTTCTTTTACCAGTCTTAATTTGTCTATAACTTGATAGTCTTCAGACTGTCAGGATCATTGCTCTTTAGGATGCCTGGGCGGTTAGATTTGCCACCTGATTTTTTTAGCCACAGCATCTTAGGTCTTTCTCTGCAGATGTCAACAGCTCTCTTTGTCTGTATATATAGAGCTTGTATTAAAGCCACAAGTTTAGCTTTCAGGGCTGAAGTTCCTTTAGGGAGGCTGCTGGCCTAGATCACTTGCTTTCTGTCCATCACTGCACTGCTGTCCCCGCCTTCCGCTTACCTTTAACCTCCAGGCTACTGCCATCCGTGTACCAGTTCAAACTCTCAGGCCAAGGCTGATCTGATCCTTCAGATCATTTCGAGTATGAGTTCCTTCTGCCAGAATGTCAGCACAATGATGAGTAGGTGAAGTCTCAGGCAGTAGTGAGATTGAGGACAGCAGGGGGAGCGAAGGTCACTCGTTCAGTCAACAAAAAGCTCTGACAATGTGTCCATCCGTCAGGGGAACAGTTGGATAATGTTTTCAAGAGCGTTAGTCAGCCATCGGTCATGGGGGCTGAACCACACTTTCTAGGACATGTGCCAAGTTTTGTCTCAGAGTCAATTTATCTGCGTCCTTGACCAGAAGCCACTATGTGCAGACAAGCAGGCCATCCTACAGCCACCAGGTCTAATTTTTTGCAAGTATGCCACAGGTCTTTTCTAGGGTCCCAATCTCTGAGTAAGAACTTCTGGCAAAACCGTTGTTCTCATTTACATTTAGGAGTCCCAAAGTTGGGGACAACATCAGGGCAGTCTCAAGAGCATCTAAGGCCATCTAAGATTGTTCTCTTTATTTCTCTATACGAAGGACTGTTTATCTCTTTAACTCAGCAAACCTGGAATTCACAATCTGCAAAAGCCCGCAGTGCCCAGGAACTTTTTAGCTTGTTTTGCACTGGTCGGTGGAGGAATATGAAACACAGTCTCTTTTTCTAGCTGCTTCAACAGGTAGGCCACCGGACTCTTCTAAGGACTCAGCTTCTGTATTAGCACCCCTTTTGTTATCTCTTAAACACATTGATCTTCAGCCAAAAGCTTTTTTTTGTTGCCAGGTACTATCTAAGTTTTCTAATTTTCCTGACTTTTGTGGCCAGCATTTCATTTCTCTTATCTTTTTGTCTCACAGCACAGCTCTGATTCTGACTCTGATCTCTGTCTTTGTCTTAACTTCCTGTTACCTTGGTCAGATTGTTGGGACTTTCTAGTCCCACAGAGACGAGACCCCCATCAGAGTCTGGCAGTTAGACTCACAGGTGCTCCTTACCTTGGACAGAAGCCCCAAGTGGGCGGATGCCTCCCTCACTGGAACTTGGAACAGACTCACTGCCAGCAGCTCAGGGTGGTGCCACCTTCTGAGAAGAGGGAACTTTAGAGCAGAGACGGGAGTGCAGCTCTCACAGCTGGCTGCAACCGGCACTTATCTTAAAGTGAAAGCAGTTTTTCTGTTAACAAGAGACGGGATGGGAGGGACAGGGGAATGAGAAGCTGCCTGGGAACCTGCAGCGCTCTTGGCCGGCTACTCGAACAGCCTCCTCTTCTTTTTATTTCAGCAGCCACAACATCCAGGCCACTGACTTCTCAGGGGCCACTCCTCATTTGCTCCGGATTTCCGAGCTCATTTTTCCCTAGGCTCCAGGTCCATGGGCGGGACCACTGTGACCCGCTGGCTGCTCTCTGGAGTTGGAGTGGGAGGCAGGGCAGCTGAGGATCTGAAAGGAAGTGGTCAGCATAGGGATCTGACAGGATTCTTAGGCTTATTTCAGAAGGCATAACTTAAAAACAGTCGTCAGTCATCAGTCCAAGTCCGAACACAAAGAGACACAAAAGACACACACAGAAACCGTTTTTTAACTTAAAAACAGTTGTCAGTCATCAGTCCAAGTCCAAAAGACACACACAGAAACCGTTTTTCAGGCAACCACTATAGAATCACAGTACCACAGAAATGACAAACACAAGCAAGACCAATACAGGGCATCTTACATGCGATTTCCAGAGAAGCTTACTGTCACTATGACCAACCCAAATGGACCTGTCTCCATGGGAAGGCCCCAGAACCTGAGACCGGCCTAAAACCAAACCAAGATAATCAGTCAACTCCTTGGGACCAAAACCAGACCTGAAACCAGACAAACCAAAAACAAAACAGAATCAGAAGGTGGTCCAATGGAGGACACACAAGTGAACAAGACACACAGACATACAGACATACAGACAGGGAGGGATCCCACTTTATCTCCGACGTACAGTGTCTGTGTCTCATGACAAAAACCACAAGCAAAAACAAGATAGCAACAGAGAAAAAGAAGCCTGACGGGGTCGGATTCCACATCGACTCCCTTCCTCCTGAAAAACAATTTGCCTGGCGGCGATTAGTGACAAGTCAAAAGCACCCTCAGGTGGCCAGCCCACTCTAAACGTTGGCCACTCGGAGGCGCAAAAGGTCTGCCACGGACCCTTTCTGACCTCCACCGACTGGTTGTGGGCTCTGACCCGCACCTCCTTCCAATGCTCCAGAGTCAGAGAAAGGGGAGTGAACACAGATTGTCCCATTTTTAGAAAAACAGTAGTCACAACAAGAGCGGACACGAGACTAAGACAAAAAAAGAAACCAGAAGAATCAGATGGCCTCTCTAAGGCCGGCCGATTGAGACCCTCTGCACGAGGTGGGACTCGAACCCACGATCCCGTGACCAGACGCGAGGTGGGACTCGAACCCACGATCTCGCAACAAAACACGAGGTGGGACTCGAACCCACGATCTCGCAACTGGGCACGAGGTGGGACTCGAACCCACGATCTCGCAACCCCAAATGGTCTCTTGGCCTTCAAAGGGGTCCACCAGGCGTCCCTGATCCTCCCCTGTTCCTCCTGGGACGTCTCCCAGGGCGAACGGACGGTGGACACCTGGACACGTCTATCCTTATCCACCCCGCACTCCCTCTCGGAGCGCGGTCTCACTGAGCGTCCGCAAAACTGAAACTGCGATCGCACCAAACTTAGAAACAAAACACAGACATCAGAACACAGACATCATACCAAAGCAGAACAAAGAATCTTACCTCTAAGTGGGTCTAGGACCTCTGGGTGGTCGCGCTGTTTCCCGGCCAATGCACCAAATGAAAGATTCTCGAATTCCCGGCCAATGCACCAAATGAAAGACCCCCGAAGGGAGACCCTTACTCAGACACTCAAGTCCCGGGACAGCCGCGTACCCAAGAAGACACTGAGACCATACATAAAATGTAGAAGGCAAGATTTAATAAGGCAGCAACATGAAAGCACACAGACCAGAGCTCTGGGGTCGAAATAAAGCGGCAACATGAAAGCACACAGAGCTCTGGGGTCGAAACTCATACACCTTAGCACAGGGTAGAGGAGTCTCGACAGTCAGCCAAAATTTTTCACAGGCTTATATAGTAAAACTCAAAGGGGGAGAACTGGGCAGGAAAAGTACAAGTTTACATCACTAGGGAGTTCTGCCAAAGGAATCTAGGTAACTAAGGAGTCATGTCCTATCAAGGAATCTACGTCAGGAGGCCTTTATCTCAAAAATGTTCTTGGAACAGTTTTTTCGAACTTTAGGGTGAGGAGTTTTGGGGTGAAAAGTTTAGGAGTGTTCCGAGAACAATCTCTAGATGGGAGGGGGTGGGCTCCGAGGTAAAAAATTCATGTTACAAGAGGCCAGTAATTTTTCATTCTTCAATGCAAATGGCTATCATAAAGCAAGGGGAGATAGCTGCTGTAAAGCAAAGCAAGATGACTGTGGTAAAGGAAGGCGAGATGGGCCAAGGTCTAACGAGGCAACCCAGAAGGAGCAAGTAATTCTGACTTGCAATGTTGGTTAAAAAATGGAATTAAGCTGGGCAGTGGTGGCACACGCCTTTAATCCCAGCACTCGGGAGTCAGACGCAGGCAGATTTCTGAGTTCGAGGCCAGCCTGGTCTACAAAGTGAGTTCCAGGACAGCCAGGGCTATACAAAGAAACCCTGTCTTGAAAAAAACAAAACAAAACAAAAAATGGAATTAAAGAGGCCGGAGAGATGGCTCAATGGTTAAAAGTGCTGGCTAGTCTTCCAGAGGTCCTGAGTTCAATTCGCAGCACTCACATGGTGGCTTGTGCTCACCTATAAAGGGATTCGATGTCCTTTTCTGGCATGCAGGTGTACATGCAGACAGAGCAGTTAAACATTTAAAAAACACACTTAAAAATGGAATTAAAGATGGATTGTATTTCCCTCCTTGCGGTGACCAACCCTGATGAGAAACAACTAAAGGAAGGCTGGCTTCCTTTTTGCTCACAGCCATCATGGCGGGAAAGGTGTGGGCATGGAAGATGCAGCAGCTTCTCACACTGCCATTGTGATGAGGAAGGTAACAGAGAGCAATGCTTCTTTTCAGCCCATTTCTCCATTCTCCATTTTTAAATTTAGAATAGAGTCGCAGCCCATGGAATGACCACTCATGGTAGCCTCCCCCTCTCAGTGAAATCTTTCTGGAGACTGCATCACAAAAACACCCAGAGGTGTGTCTCCTAGGTGATTCTAAATCCAAGCAAGTTGACATTATAGATTAGCCATCACAAGGTATACAGAGGGTGTCAGTTGGTTCTGTGGGTTGTAGGAACTGTACAACTGAAGCCATAAGGCAAAGAAGTGAACCTGTATGTTCAGGGAACAGTGAGAAATCTCAGCCTGGAACAGAGGGCTGCAAATGGGAGGCTGAGGGATGCTAGGACAACAAGCGTCAGATGGACTTGGGTGTCAGGCCATTTCTTTATATTTGGTGGAGGCAATATAGCGTGCTATGAGAAACCCAATAGACAAAGTCTGCCAGTCTCTATTCTGACATTCTGTAGCTTTCTCTACCAGTTTTTTTTCCATAAAATGGAGAAAAAATTTATTACCACCTAAAATTGTTGTGAAGATCAGATTCATGAGAAAGAAATTGACAAATCTATATGTATTCAAAGTAAGCTGTCTAGACAAGGAAGCTATTATGTGTTTTAACATCATAGATGGATCATTATGGCACGTATTAAATATTAATTGGGGCCAGGCACTGGTGGTGCACACCTTTAACCCCAGCACTTGAGAAGCATAGGCAGATAGATCTCTGTGAGTTCAAGGCTTACCTAGTCTACAGAATGAGTTCCAGGACAGCCAGGGCTACAGAGAGAAACCCTGTCTTGAAAAACCAAAACAAAACAAAAATTAATTGGGGATACAAGAAAGGTGCAGAAGCAGAGGAAAAGGAGAAAGAAGAAATAATGAATAGTTATTATAGCCCCCAAGATATTATGGAGAAATTTAAATGAGAAACTCAGTTTGTTAGGCAATAAGTGCAGTAGGTATCTATTGAGGTAAATTCTATATGCAACTTCAAGGTGTCCTTTTCTTTTAAAAATTTTTTTCAATCATTTATTTTATGTGTATGTTTTGCCTCCATGTTTGTATATGAACCACAACCCTTCCTGATGTCTGTGGAGGTCAGAAGAGAGCATCAGGTCACCAGGAACTGGAGTTACAGTTATTTGTGAGCAACCAGGAGAGTGTGGGTGTTGAATCTAGGTCCCCTTCAAATGCAAAAAGAGCTTCAAACGTTTGAGCTTCCTCTTCAGCCCCACCCTGTGGCAGTTAGAATGAATATGGTTCCTAGAGTTTCACAGCACTATTTGAAAGGAATAGGAAGTGTGACCTGATTGGAGTAGGTGTGGCATTATTGAAGTAAGTGTGTCACTGGGGGTGGGCTTTGAGATCTCAGAAGCTCAGGCCAGGCCCAGGGACTCTCTTTTCCACCTGCCTCCCTCCAAATGTAAAACCCTCAACTACCAGTCCAGTACTATGTCTACATGCTGCCATGCTTCCTGCTATGACAACAATGGACTAAACCTTAGCTCCAATTAAATGTTTTCCTTTCTAAGAGTTGCTGTGGTCATGGCATCTCTTCAAGCAATGGAAACCCTATGACATACTCCTATGCACATCTCCATACACTATACACCCCCACCCTTCCTTCCTTTCTTTTCTCTCTCTCTCTTTCTTTCTTTCTTTCTTTCTTTCTTTCTTTCTTTCTTTCTTTCTTTCTTTCTTTCTTTCTTTCTTCCTTCCTTCCTTCCTTCCTTTCTCTCTCTCTCTCTCTTTCTCTCTTTCTCTCTCTCTCTCTTTCTTTCTTTCTTTCTTTCTTTCTTTCTTTCTTTCTTTCTTTCTTTCTTTCTTTCTTTCTTTCTTTCTTTCTTTCTTAGCTAAAACTTTCCACAGAAAATTGAACATCCCTAAAAAGCAATCTTGCCTCTCATCTTTCATTGATCTGAAAGATACAAGGAGAAAGACTCATCGACTCAAAGCATCATGGCTAAACGAATTAAAGCAAGTAATTAATTAAGACAAGCTGTGTGTGTATGTGTGTGTGTGTGTGTGTGTGTGTTTGTGTGTACACGTACTGCCCCCCCCCCAAGGTATGGTTCAAGAGATCAGCATTAGATGTGGGAAAGTAAGGTTTTTATAGCTCAGAGATAGGGGGTTTCCAAATGGAGGATTTGGCAAGCAAATAGGCAAGGTTCCAGAAGTAGAACATAACAAGGTAGTCATAACAAGATAGTAAGAACAACCATAACAGGTGGTTATAATAACCCTTTGAAACACAGGTAGGGTTGCAAGATGGTCGTAACAACTTCTTGAAACCAAGACATGGTTGCCATTTCTTGGAACAGGCAGCGCAGAACAATTTGCAGTTAAGGTTACAGGTAGGGCATAGCCCAATCCGCAAGAAACAGATTTAACCATAAACAGGAATGAACCTAGTTTCTCTTTACTATAAAATGACTTGCAAGTCTAAGATGCCAGCATGCCGACTCTTCATCCCTCCCTTGTCTTATGTGCTTCTGTCAAATCTCTGACAGGGCCCTACTGTCCTTTATCTAGGGAAAAAACGAAGCTTGTAATGCATTGAAAGAGTCATGGGTCATTTTAAAATTATACCTCTTTGGTTAGCATAGAAAAAATTTAAGATAATAAATTAAGGGGCAGTGTATTCTCTTTTGTAACTACTTTCTGCTGAAATTAGGATACCATTTTCAGGACTCAGGAAGGCTAAACTGTTAGTCAAAGGCCAGGAGGGGATTGGGGCAATGGGGTATTTATCAGGAGCATTTGGTTTGCTGGCCCAGCTGAAGAGATGGAACAATTATATCGATTGGACTGGTTTATACCAGTCTTTAGCAAGCCCAGGGATTTCCAGTTTTGTAGGACTACCTGGAGCTGGCTGGCATAGTGTGGATCACCTTTGGAGCAGATTATAGTCTGCAGCTGACTTCTGAATAGTGTCTACCAGCCAAGTTGAACTCTCCCAAGACAGATGCATACTGAACAGAAGTTAAAGTAAAAGCACTTAGAGGAAACTCATATTTGGAGCTTTCCCATCAGAAATAAGCTTAAGCTGTGGATTGACAGAGTACTTATCTGGGGTTTGTTTGACCCATGGGAAGTCTTAAGACTTTTTCAACTCTCTGAGGCTTATATCATCTTCGTTTGTTATTTGTATTGAAGTCCACATTGTAGTAAAAGCAGCTAACAGGTATCTGTAAAACAGCTGGAGTAGACTCATGCCTTTGAGCCATAGCAAGAGCTATAGATCTGGGTTAAGAAGTATAAGCTTTTTTTTTCTGTACAGAGGTCTAAATATATAGATTGGGCAGAGATTATTTTAGCAAAGTGAGATGCTTCTTTAAGTTTTTATCTAGAATACAACCAGAGATAATTTAAAATATTGAGCTTATGGCTGATAATAGTCAATGCTTGGGCTGGTGAAATGGCTCAGCGGTTAAGAGCGCCGACTGCTCTTCTAAAGGTCCTGAGTTCAAATCCCAGCAACCACATGGTGGCTCACAACCATCTGTAACGAAATCTGATGCCCTCTTCTGGAGTGTCTGAAGACAGCTATGGTGTACACATATAAATAAATAAATAAATAAATAAATAAATAAATAAATAAATAAATAAATAAAATCTTCCAAAAAAAATAGTCAATGCTTTTACCAGCTTACCAGGACTTCACTGATTAACGTTAAATCTTTGAATTTTTGAAATCTTAATTTAAAAAGCCATAAACATATATATATAATTAAATTATCTTTTCATATCTCATATTTAGACTTTTGTATTTTGCAATTTAAATTATTTTTAGACCTCCTTTATAATTTATACAAACCCTTAAACTTTTTTATCCAATTATGTACCATTAGACATACATAAGTGATTGATCACTGAGAGCAGTCTTTGCAAATCAAGTTCCTTTAAATAGGAAAAATTACATCTGAAACCTGTTTATCCTTTAATACGAAGCCTGTTAGTAAGGCAAACCTGTCCGTGAGTTTGCCTTTTTCTTCAGGGGATCTAATTGCTCTAGAAAAGTGAGGTCTGGTTTTTATATGTGAAATGCATTGGCCAGGCAGCTGTTGCTAAGTTGATGAAGCTACCGTTAGCCAACAACACCATCAGAGTTCTGAGAAGGATGAATTATAACTGGAAGTATAATCCAAATGGCCTACATATCAATTAAAATGACAGGCTTACCGAAACCTGGGTAGCTACCCTAGGCTCTGAAGGTCTCAGTGTCTTCACTGGGGACATTTGGCTGTCACATGGGACAGCGTTACATCTTCAGCTGGTGTGCAGGATGGTACAGGTCTTTGGCTGGCAGACCCAGAAGATGGGAAAGATCTTCCTGTGGAGGGGAATGTGGGAAAACTGGCTAAAACTAGTAGAAAAAGCTACAAAATATCAGAATAGAGATTGGCAGACGTAGTCTACTGGACGAGGAAGCAGAGGTCAGTTGTCAACACAACCAAATCCACAACTGTGCAAGGCCCTGGTCCCTGGTGAGGCATGGGGCAGTTTGCGTAGTGGTCAGTGCTATTGCAATCTAGGTGGCTTTCTTGGTTCCCTATTGTCTTGGAGACTTTAGGGTTGCTTATAGGAGCAGATATTTCTGTCTAACACAGGAAGCTTTTTGCATTAAACATTTTAAGTGCCAATTTGAGGGCCTTCTATTAAGTATACTTGATTTGAAATAAGCTTTATTGGTTTTTTAATTACTTGTTTTGGGTTTAACCTTGAAAATATACACAGGTTGGCTAAAGAAAGCTTATCAAAATAAGGCTTCAAATCACAAAAACAGTCCATAGGGAAACTGGCAACTTCACTTCCCTGGTCCTTTCATAGTGAGCCGTTGCAGAATATCACAGCTTCTTGTATGACTCAGTTATCGAAATTTTAACAAAGTTAGCAAAGACAAGGAGGCTAGACAAACATTCTTAAGTCAATCTCTATTACCATCAACAGACCTTAAGTAAGGAGAGACATTCTATGGACTTTTTGTCATAGTTATCATTGTGCATCATTATCTTGCTGCATCATAAAATCAGAATACCCCAGTTTCTGGTGTTTAATGCTAGAGTTTACAGTTGACGCCCTAGCTTCAGTTGGTAGGAGACTATACCGGGTGTTTGGGATTTCAGGATAGTCTTGAGCCTTTCTCAGGGTGAGCCCTGAAGCATAAAAGCCATGCCCTGGGGTGACATATTCCAGCTAACAAGAACAGTTAGCCAGGAGCAGAACTGCAGGGGTTAAAAAACAAAGTTAGAACATTTGTAGACTTTCTGCAATTATGGACTTTGATGGATTAGGCCCTTCTTTCCGTTTTGGCTGGTGGTGCTGTCAATGTGTGAGTTTTACCGTCAGAGTGGTAAGATTCCCCATGTATAAATTCCCTATGTATACCCGTGTTATAAGTTTTGAGTCAATGTTTGTTCTCAGAAAGAAGGAATTTGCAGTCCTGGCTATCAAAATAGCCATGGCAAGCAGAAGTGGATTCCCACCCCCTCCCTGTCTCTCTCTCTTCCTCCCTCTCTGTGTCTCTGTCTCTCTGTCTCTGTTTCTGCCTCTCTCTGTATGTGTGTGTGTGTCTGTGTGCACATGCACACAAATATTCCCAAGGTGGCATGCTGGAGGAAATGCCCACATTTCCCCAACCCAGTGGCGTGGTAATGGCAGCAGCTAGAGCTTAGCCTGGCTCTTAAGTGTACCTGTGACTGGAAAAGATTAATGGGAGCACACAGAAGCACATACAAAGAAGATAGGCAGCAGAAATGAAACAAACAAGCAAACAAACAAAAAACACACACCATAGAACACAGAACATACAAAAGAGGAAGACAGCCCCCCCAGTTATGAATTGCAATGTGAATATCTGTGTTTTCCGATTGTCTAGGATGACCCCGTGAAAGGGTTGTTTGACCCCCCAAAGAAGCTTTGACCCACAGTTTGAGAAACACTGTTCTAGGGAATAGCTCTTCAGTCCCAGAGGGTTGGGACTGTCTCCTGATTTTCTGAATTTGGAATGGGGACTTGATCTTGGAGGGGGTGGGGACCTGTAAGTGTTAATTCCAAAGATGTGAGGAGAAAGTTCTACTGACCCAAATCGTCATGTTTAAATTAATTAAAGCAAGCAATTAATTAAAACAAGTTTGGTTTTTTTTCTATTATTATTCATGTACGTAGGCTGCCTTCCTCTAAGGTGAGGGTCAAGAAGTCAACTTTGGATGTAGGAAAGACAAGGTGTTGATAGTTCAGGGGTAGAAGATTCCAAATGAGGCAAATAGGTGGGTGGGTTTCCAAAAGCAGAACATAACAAGGTGGTCATAACAACAGGTGGTTACAACAACCCTTCTGAAACAAAGGCAGGGTTGCAAGACAGTCATAAAACTGAAACAAAGGCATGATTGCCATTCCTGTACAGGACCATTTCTAGTTAAGGTTACTGGTGGGGCATAGCTCAATCCTTGAGAAACAGATTTAATCATAAACAGGAATGAATCTAGTTTGTCTTTACTATAAAACACTTTTAAGACTGAGATGGAAGCAGGCTGGTTCATTCTGATACAAATGCAGTCTGAAATCTTTATGGGATGACCTAAACATGCCCCAGAGTGTTCCTGCCCACCATTTTAACCTTTCAAACGTGACATGATCTTTACTCAAACCTACCCCCAAATGTATCTGATAATGTTCCATCTGTGATGGCTATTCTTGGTCATCAACTCAACGGCATCTGGAATTAACTAAGATCCAAGTGCCTGGGTACATATTGAGGGATTATTTTTAAAATTATTTAATTATTTATTTATTTACTTTGTGCTTAATTAAAACATTTGACACGGGAAGACCTACTTCTAGAATCTGGATACTTGAGGTGGGAAGATATGACTTTAATTCAGATTTTTTTGAGGTATGAAGATCCATCTTTAGCCTGGTTCACACCTTCTGATGGCAGCCTAAATAAAGAACATGAAAGAAGGAAGCTTGCTTTCTTTGCCTGCCTGCTCTTGCTCTAGCTGCCAAGTTCATTCCTTCACTGAAATTAAAACCTACTTCTTCAGGATTCCCATGTTTACTGAAGAACTGCTGAGACATCCAGCTTCATGGACTGAACAACTACCAGATTCTTGGACCTCCCACTGGTAGATAGCCGCTGGCGGACGAGCTGGACCACAGACTGTAACTCAGTCTAATAAATCCCCTTTCCACGTATAGAGAGTCATATAGAGAGTTATACATAACCGGTAACCCTCACTAATCGACCATTTTAAACACTTACCTTAAACTGAGCATGCTTAGTGAAGTGTCCACCACCAAAGTTCGTTCTTATATGAACATACTTAAGTTCTTTCAAGAAAACCCCCATGCTTCCTTTGAGGATGCTATTGATCTGGACATGAATACATGTTCTTCTCACTTGTTACAGTTACTCTTTCTAGGCTTTTATTCTTGACCATGCTTGTGCTGAGGGTTTTCTTTCTCCATAATGTAAGACCACTAGGTTCAGCTATAGGTTGACAAAACTTTGTGGCTTACAGGACACACAGGTAAAGAGGAGTGGATGGGGATGTATATTCTGTGTCATTGTATGTGAGAAGTGTGTCGTTTCCTTTCTGATTTCACAGGGGCTTACGACTAAGAGATTGCTTGTGACTGGACTTTTAAACAGCGTTAAGACCAAGAAACCATGAGGAGTTTTTAAAGTTGGACTCAGTGTATTTTGCATAATGCCATTGCCACGTGTCAAAGAGTGGAATGTGCTGCTTTGAATGAGACTTTCCCTCATAGGCTCGGATGTTTAAATACTTGGTCCTCAGTAGATACAACTGGGTAGGTTTAGAAGGTGTGGCTCTATTGGAGGAAGCATGTCTCTAGAGATAGGCTTTGAGGTTTAGAAAAACCTCCCACCATTTCCAGTGTTCTGTCTCTACTGTGTGCTTAGTCCTCAGTTTCCTGATCCACCACCACCCTGTTGCTTGCTGCCAGACTTCCCTACCATGACAGACTTTTGCCCCTCTATAACAGTGGTTCTCAACGGTGGTTCCTAAGGCTTCAACCCTTTCATACAGTTCCTCATATTGTGGTGACTCCCACCTGTAAAATTATTTTTGTTGCTACTTTATAACTGCAATTCTGCTACTGTTGTGAATCTTAATGTAAGTATCTGAAATGCAGGCTATCTGATATTTGACCCCTGTGAAAGGGTCATTTGACCCCCAAAAGGATTGCAACCCACAGGTTGAGGACTGTTGTTCTATAAGTTTTCTGGGTCACTGTGTTTTATTACAGCAAAGGAAAAGTAACTGTAGTGATTTGAATATGCTTGGCCCTTGGGAAGTGCTACTATTAGGGGATGTGGCCTTGTTTGAGGAAGTGTGTCACCATGGGGGTGGACTTTGAGGTCCTATGCTTAAGCTCCTCCTAGGACAGAAGAGAGAGTCTCTCCTGGCTGCAGTCCCATCAAGATACAGAACTCTCAGCTCCTTCTGCAGCACCATTTCTGCCTGGACACTGCCATGCTTCCTGCCATGACATGTGTGCGTGCGTGTGTGTGTGTGTGTGTGTGTGTGTGTGTGTGTGTCTGTGTGTCTGTGTGTGAGTGTCTATGTGTCTTTGTGTATCTGTGTATATGTGTGTATGTGTGTGTGTGTCTGTGTGTGTGTGTGTGTCTGTGTGTGAGTGTCTGTGTGTCTCTGTGTACGTGTGTATGTGTGTGTGTCTGTCTGTGTCTGTGTGTCTCTGTGTGTGTCGTATGTGTGTGTCTGTGTCGTCTGTGTGTGTCTGTGTCTGTCTGTGTGTGTGTGTGTGTTCCTCTCATTCACTCTCACACATTGGAAACCACAGCATGGAGTGGTTAGCTGACTTGCCTGGTTTCAGTGGGGAGGGAGCAGGTTCTAGCATCCTTCCTGAACTAAGCTGCCTGGATCAGGCAGAGGATAGACATCAGCTCTTCTGCAGCCTGGCTCTTCCTTTTACTTTTTCTAAGAAGATGAGATTTTTTTTTTTCAGTACAAATTTGCTTTTCAGGAATTTCACTTGTCTGTTTGGGGAACAATGGACATAGATAAAGCTGGATAATATAGTCCAATATTGAGAATATTGGGCTGCAGTATATGGTGATGAAATAAATTTGGCAATGAATGGGAAGCTTCCTGTCAGATGCGTCCCACTCTCGGATACTTTATTTCTAGGAAAACCAGAGACGTGTCCTAATAGCACGAAAAGACTGGGAATGCCAGAGTCAGTTTGTAAAATAAAGGTTATCCCTCCTTTTCTTCTGTCAGTCATGTTTTGATAATAAGCTCTAACACATTCTTCCTGTCCCTAGCTGGATTACCTTTGCTATGGTTTGAATGTGAGATGTCCTTTACAGACTCAGGTGTCAAACACTTAGCCTCCAACTGGTGGCGCTGTTTTGGGACCTTGTGGGAAGTTTAGAAAGTGGAATCTCACGGGAGGTTGTGGGTCACGGGGCATGGATAGGGTGGAGCTTGAGGTTTTATGACTCCACCCTGTTCCCAATCTCTCTTGCTTCCTGATCCAAGATGTGAATAAGCAGCCACCTTCTGGTCCTGTCACTCTGCCATCCCCACATGATGAACTGTGTCTCTGTAAACTGTGAGACAAAACTAAGCTCTCCTCTTTAAATCGTTTCTTCAGGTATTTTATCACTGTAATACAACGTAGCTAATCTAATGCACCTCTTAGGGTACGCTGCCCATTTCACCAAGAGGGGTGACCTTATTCCCCAATTATACATTTCCCAATAAAATATTAACCTTGCTTATAGTAACAGAGAAGACTAATCTATACTGTGATTAACATTACGTTAAGACAATCTTGATTAGAGAGATTGTCAGATAGCATCACGTTAAACTTCTGCTGCCTTTAATCACGCTGCTAATTAAAACCCTGCTCGTCTCATCTGAATTTGGAGAATGAGTAATCTTCAAAGCCCCGGACTTGAGCACTAAGCAGAAATTTGTTGTGAAATATCCCACCCAGCAAAATTCCTCTACTTTTAATTTCTGTGTGTGAATTAGTGCTTAATGTTTTCTAAAGCAGCAATCCTCATGCTTGCTCATGTGCATATCAGAACCAATCAGGGAGACTGCTGTAGACCCTGGACTTCTGGCTGGAGCCACATTTCTTAAGCCCCATGTGATATCACTTGACAGGGATTGGGGTGGGTGGGTCACATTTGAGAAGCATGGTTCTGTGTAACTGGGTGTTCTACTTTTCTTTCTATTGCTGCGATAAAACACTGCGACAAAAAGCAACTCTTAGTGGAAAAAGAAAGGGTTGTGGTTCTCTCTCTCTCTCTCTCTCTCTCTCTCTCTCTCTCTCTCTCTCTCTCTCTCTCTCTCAGTGTGTGAGTGTATGAGTGTGTGTGTGTGTGTGTGTGTGTGTGTGTAGCTAGAAATTCTAGGTTATAGTTCATCGTTGTGGGGAAGCTACAAGCCAAGGAACACCAAGCGTTGCTAGCTAATATCAAATGGCAGAAGTAAGGAGAGATAACGCTCTCCTATAGACTTCAGGGGTAACTTGACCCTTATGATGGTTGATCTAGGACTTCCAGGATCTATTATGTCATATTAGTCATGGCTATCTAGAAGAACAGGATAGAATGAGTGTGTGTGTGTGTGTGTGTGTGTGTGTGTGTACCATGGAGGTCAGGGAACAACTTGTGGGAGTCAGTTCTTCCTTCTTTCCGCGTAAAGGTCTTGGGGGTTGAATGCAGGTCATCAGGCTTCTGTCTTTATCCACTGAGCTGTCTCATCAATATTATTTTCTGTTTACTATTTAAACTGATATCACACATCATTGAAACAATTAAAAGGCCGTGTACTCAGTGATAGAATAGTGGCATAGCGTATGTAAGGCTCTGTGCTCCGTCCCCAGCACTGTATTCACTAATTAATTATAACCAATAATTATCTAATAGTAATAATTAATAACATATTAATAAAATCATAATATTTGCTATGGAGACCAAGTTGGCCTTGAATACAAAGAGACTGACCTATTTCTGCCTTTTTAAATGCTAAACTTGCATGGCCTCACCTGGCCTTTTAATGTGCAGCTAATAGTGACTTTTTTTTTTAATTACAATGACAGAACAGAGCAGTTGCGACAAAATATACTATGTAATTATGATTAACATAATTAATAATAAATAATTTTAAGTCATTAATCAATTAATTATAAACTAAAATAAGAGACAACTTTTCTGGAGCTTACATTGGTAAATGGTGGTCTTAAGGTGAAATCCAGCTTGCTGCTTATTTTTGTAACCAACATTAATTTTGATAAAGCCACATCATTTTTAACATATTTGGGTGTTGTTGTGTTTTGACATAGGGTTTCTCCTTGTGGCTCTGGCTAGCCTGAAACTTGCTATGGAGACCAAGTTGGCCTTGAATACAAAGAGACTGACCTATTTCTGCCTTTTTAAATGCTAAACTTGCATGGCCTCACCTGGCCTTTTAATGTGCAGCTAATAGTGACTTTTTTTTTTTAATTACAATGACAGAACAGAGCAGTTGTGACAAAAGCCATGTGTGAAAACTATGACCTTAAAAGTTTCTTGTGATTTTCGGTGATAAAAGCAAGGTGAGTACTGGCATTCCTTCTATGCTCCCCTCAACAGTTACCTAGCAACATCCAGGTGGGCCTGACTTTCTATAAAAGGGACTATTTGGCCTCTCCCTCCCTCTCTCCTCTTCCCTCTCTCCCTTCTGTTCCTGGCTGGCCTCTTCTTTCTCTCTCCCCCTCTCCCTCTCTCCTCTGTCCTCTCTCTTTCTCTGCATCTACTCCCTTCTCAACTGCCCTTCCCATGCCTGCAAATAAACTCTGTGCTATGCTATGCCGTTCCTATGGCTGGTACCTGGGGTGGGTCCACTGAGGTACCCCCTCCCACTGAACCATACCTCACTCTACAAAAACTTTATAAAACACATCAGTGACTATCACATCCTCACAAAAAATCAGGCTTGGAAAGGACAGATCTGCACAGTTTATAGCTGGCCACACCAGACACACATTTAATTAGGTCTGTGGGTTTGTGGCAGGAAATACAAGCATTGTCTGCCTTTCTCCAATTACCAGCTTCTCATAGGAAAGAAAGCTTCTCAAGCAAGCAGTAAATTGTGAAGACATCTGCACAGTCCTGAATTCCTCTCTGAAGCTAATATCAAATGGCAGAAGTAAGGAGAGATAACGCTCTCCTATAGACTTCAGGGGTAACTTGACCCTTCAAACTTCAGGGGTGGCTCTTCAAGAACCTCCTTTCACCTTGGTCTTCAGGCTGGCAATCACAGAAGCAGGCTTCCTACCTGGCCCAGATGGAGGAAAGACCAGCAGCTGTGGCTTATTGGCTGAAAAAATATCTCTCTTTCTCTCTCTCTCTCTCTCCCTCCCCCTCTCCCTCTCCCTCTCCCTCTCCCTCTCCCTCTCCCTCCCCCTCCCCCTCTCCCTCTCCCTCCCCCTCCCTCTCCCCCTCCCCTCCCCCTCCCTCTCCCTCTCTCTCCTTTTTCATTCCCCTTTCTTATAGAGTATCAATAAACCAAAGAGAGATGATAGATAGATAGATAGTTACAAATAGAGATGAGACAGAACAGAAAGATAGAAAAGACAGGGGGGGGGAGAGAGTGAGAAAGTAGCTTGAAAGATAGGGAATTATTTGGGGGGTTTTGGTTCTTTCTTTTTTTATAAGACACGTCCCACTATGTAGCCCTGTCTGACTTGGAACCCACTAATAGACCAGGCTGTCCTGGAAGTCATAGGATTCACCTGCCTATGCTGGAATCGAAGGCATGCACTGCCACACCTGGTTAATTTTATAGTTTAGAATAATTTTGTTTTACTCCTAAGAAACTGATCCAACATAAAGTAAATGTGAGTTGATGGTAAAGGGAATTGGCAGTTGAGTGACTTGCGGGCTGGGTGACTCTATGGTCTTTAGACACAATGAGTTTGGATGATATGATCCAAGGAGGCTGTGTTGGCAGTCTACAGCTCTGGAGAAGCCAGCCTTTCAGTGCTCAGATAAACAAAACCACTGATAAAATCATTTGGGAAACTCTCATGCCAGGCAATAGCTTGATTTTTTTTTTATTGTCAAAATCCATCATTATTAATAACAGGTCTATGACAAGAGAATTAATTTTTAATGTATGTCTTTTTTCTCTCTCTTCTCTCTCCTTTTCCTCTTCTTATTTTTATGATGAGCTGTATACATTGAATTGAGAGCCAGGACTTGTCTCAGGATGGCTGGAAAAAGATCACTCATGTTTTGAGGTAGGCAGATCTCTGAATGTGAGGCCATTCCTGGTCTACGTGGCAAAGTTCCAGGCCAGCTAGAGGCTACATAGAGTCTCAGTCTCTCTCTCTCTCTCTCTCTCTCTCTCTCTCTCTCTCTCTCTCTCTCTCTCTCTCTCTCTCTCCCTCCCTCCCTCCCTCCCTCCCTCTCTCTCTCTCTCTCTCACACACACACACACACACACACACACACACACACAGATCCCTTACATCTTAATGACAATCCAAAGCCCCCAAACAAAACCAACCAACCAACCAATCAACCAAAAACCTATACCGCATGAAGCCTGTGGGGCAGGCAGGGTGGGAATAGCGTTTGCGTGTCTCATTGAAACCGGCATCAACAGGAAAAAGTCTAAACTGTGTAGGGATTGCTCTCCGTTTAGGAGCGTCTGCTGGGCCAGCATACCACGGAGCCAGCTCAGCAGGCAGTCCTGCTACCTGGAAGACGCTCTATTTCTAAAGCTCTCAGTGTCAGCCCAGAGCAGGCGACAGAATCCGTTAGCTGTTAGTTCTCAATGATGGTTAATGTCGGAACAAACTTCATTCCCCAGTTTTCAGATACCATCAGAGATGCTGAGACAGGAAACGCTAATGAAGCAGAGCTCAGTGCTGCGGAGGCTTTGAAAACCGCCTGTGGTGGAGGCCGGTGGGAAGGAGTTGGGGTAAATAAAGTCATTTCTAAGAACAGAAGATAAAAGGGTATTGCTGGAACAAAGGCGCTGCTGAAAGCAATTACATATTTAAATTCTCTTCACCCTGGGTGGCAGGAAATGTTCATTTTGTCACTTTCTCCGCTGACATGTTAAAATACATAAGTATTTGAATCCTGAGGGGCTCTGATCTCCAGAGATAAAAATAAGGGGCCGGATATCCAAAGGGGGCTCTTTGACACAAGGTGACTGACAGGTAGGACGTTTAGAAAACAGCCCTGCCACTCATCTCTCCTCTGTCCACATTGAGGACCGCATATGTCAGCCTCCCAGTCTCTCCACTTGGTTACGCTCACGTCTTGTGCTGAAGTCGCCTCTGCCTCGGTGACTTGTTCTGTCTGGAGACCATTAACTTTCTGATGGCTGCAGCAACGGAGCTGTGGGGGCGGGGCGGTGTTTCTGCGTGTTTGGCTACCTTCAAGAAAATGGCTGCCCCTAATTACACAAAATGATAGAGAGAGCGGTTGACTGAAATCACTGCAAATGACTGCTTTTTCTCTGAATAGCTTCAAAGTCTAGGTTAGCCTAGCTAATACACTAACAGCACACTTTCCTGCCGACGCCATTTCCATCATGTTTCTCCATGCTTCGGTGCCGAGTGGCGGCTGTACCACCAGGGAAAACAACTCGTTTTTGTTTTCTTCTTGTGGAGACCTCTAAAGATGCATTTATGTGCCGAGTCCATGATTTGTTTTGTCGAGTAAGTCGTGCACCTGTAGTAAAAAATGAGAAAGATGGTTTTGAGTTAGAAAATGATGGCTGTGGCCGCCTAGCAGCCCCCAAGGTATGCGGCTTTTGTGTATCTTCTACCAGACAGTCTGAAACATTTGACTTCACTTTGTCCAGTTATTTTCAACCTTCCATGTATATATGTGTATGTGTTTTGGAGACAAGGGCACCTGTAGCCCACGTTGGCCTTGGACTCACTAGGATGCTGAGTGACTTTGAACTTCCTAAACAGACTGCTAGGACTGCTAGTGTGTATTACTGTGCTTGAATTATAGGGTGCTGAGGGTCAAATCCAGGGCTTCATGCATGCCAGGAAAGCACCCTATCAAATGAACTATGTCTCTGCCCCCAGCCCTCCACATTTAAATTCATCACACAAGTCACTAAGAGTCATTTTGAAAAGCTGGTCACTGATTGATACATAGTGCCTTAACTGCTTGTCACTGACCCTGCCAAACCTCTGGGTGTGCTCCTAGATCAGAACCTGTGTAGCAATCTTGTTCTCCTTAGGTAGCCGTATCCTGGGTAGCATTATTCTGGCCAGAGTGTGTGCCAGCTGCCTCTTAAGAGCTACATTGTCTCCAGAAGGCAGGGCTGTGAAGGAGTCCCTCTATCCCCAGAGAAAGTACTATAGAAACATCCCCAGGAGTGCAGCTGTTTCTCTTCACAGTTGCACAAGACAGAAGAGTGGGGGTAGGGGATGGCTATTACAGGCCAATTCAGCTCAACAAGCAAACATTACACATATACCACAGAATACCTGTTTTGAAGACCTGAGTTTGCTTCTCAGCACCTACATCAGACATCTGGGAGCCACCTGTAGCTCCTATCCAAGGGATCTTCACATATGCATACTTTTAAAAAAATCATTCAAGGGGCTAGAGAGATGGCTCAGAGATTAGGAGCACTGGCTGCTCTTCCAGAGGTCCTGGGTTCAATTCCCAGCAACCACATAGTGGCTCATAACCATCTATAATGAGATCTGGTGCCCTCTTCTGGCCTACAGGCACACATGCAGGCAGAATACATAATAAATCTTTTTTTTAAAAAAATCATTCAAAAAATCTTGTTGTTTGTAATCAATAGAAAATAATGTTCACAGTAAATCTCTTAGTTGGTGTTCACATAAATAAGATGTAATGGTACTCAAGAGTAGATATAATTTATATTATAAGAATATAAATGAGATATAATTCAGATGAAGGAAGACTATCTGGAGGAGCACTCAACCTACAAATATGTCAGCATGGAGACTAGAGAGATGCCTCCAGAGTTAAGAGCATTGTCTGCTCTTCCAGAAGACCTGGGTTCATTTCTCAGCACCACATGGCAGCTCACAACTGTCTCTAACTCCAGTCCCAGGGGATCTAACACATTCTTTGGCCTCTTTGGGCACCACACAGACATGGTAAACAAACATATTTGTAAGCAGAAAGTCCACTTACATAAAAATAAAGGTTAAAAAAATATCAAATATGACAACACAGGACAGATTGAGGTAAATGAAGTAATTTGTTTTAGGAAAATTATTAAGGTGATAGCTTTTAGGCCTGACTGGCCTAGAACTCACTGTGTAGACCAGTCTCCCCCAAACTCATATAGCTCTACCTGGTTTTGCCTTCCAAGTGCTGGAATTAGAGATGTGTGCCACTATACCTAAATAAAGAAGATGTGTCTTTTAAGAATAGTTTTTAATACAAATTTAGGGACTGGGAGATGGCTCAGTCACTGTAGTCTTTGCCTTGTGAACTCTAGGACCTGATTTGGTCCCCAGAACCCACATAAGAAAGCTGGGTGCATTGGAGTACACTTGGTTCCCAGACTGGGGAGCAAAGGTGGGTTACATTCCTGGGGGCTCCTTGGCTAGGCAGCCTAGCCTACTCAGTGAGCATGAAGTCAATGAGAGGTCCTATATCAGTAAAGAAGCTAATGTCACCTGAAGATGAGAGAGAGGGAGGGAGGGAGGGAGGGAGAGAGAGAGAGAGAGAGAGAGAGAGAGAGAGAGAGAGAGAGAGAGAATATAGCAAGTATAATACAAGAAAAAAGAGAAAGAAATAACTCTGCAAGTGAGGGGTGATTTTAATGAGCTCAGAAAAATAACCATGACTCTTCCCTAATCTATTTTAAAGACACACCTACATCCCAAGGGTGGCATCATTAATGTTGCATCTCTTAGGAGCCATCTAGAGAAAGGATGAGAGGAGAGAGCTCAGCACTCTGGTCCCTGGGCTTTCCTTTTTATTCTTGATTCCAGCATTTCCCCTCTTTGATTGTAAACTATCTCAGCAGCCTCCTAATATAGTATGTTTTGGACTTAAGCTAGTTTGTATTGGGTTTCTTTCCCCAATAGTCACCAATAACAGTGTGTCTTCATGGATGAATCTTTTCATTGCAGACTAAGAACTAGACCATCTACATTCTGCTTCTCTGACTCCACTGCTCAGCTGAGGAAGCTGACAGTTCTCATACTCATAGTCTTTGAGCCAGGGAAATCTGTTAGAACAACACTGAACAAGTGTCATGTTCAGTCAAGATGCTCTGACATTCTGGATAGACCATTTGGAAGCTCATTTACTTAAAAAAATATTGTGTTTATTTAGCATGTGCATGCACGCACACACACACACACCCATACACACACTCTAGCTGCACTCAGTGGGGCACACTTATAATTCCAGCTCTGGTGAGCAGAGTCAAGTGGATTCCTTGGGATGTTTGGTTTACTTCATGAGCTCAAAGCTAATGAGAGACCCTGTCTTAATGAACAAGGGGAGTGACTTCTGAGAAATGAAACCTGGATTTGTCCTCTACTCACATCTTCCCACCACAAACTGTCTTCTTACTGAGTTTTAATTTTTAAAACACTTCTTTATGTTGTGTATATTGAAGGGTCCTTTTTATCCCATTTTGTTTCCACTAGAAACTAGGCCATAAACCACTTGCTACTCATGCTAAGTGTAAGGTACTTTGCTTCTGCAGATTATCTGCCTGTCTGGATTGCACTGAGGTGAGAAGTTGCAGTTTAGCACCTCATAGTAAAACAGCAGGAAGCTAGGTAAAGTAGCCCTTGTTCTATCTCAGCAGGAGGCAGGAATTGCTCATCTCTAAGTTGAATCCTCAGGAAGAAAAGGGGAGGGAGGCCTGTCTCTGCTCTTTGTTTTCAGCACTTGTATGACTTTCAGAGTATGTGATCACATGGTAAAAAGTTCACTATAAGTTTACACATAAATTCGGGTCATAAATTGAATAAGAGGTTTATAACAGAGAAAGACTACATGCATAGTCACTAGGAGTAATTATCTGGCTAAACATTCATCATTTGTTACTAGCTTACAGATTCATGGAGAGTTAAAAGCTATAAGTTGTCCTTGAAGTTTTATATAGATAAACCCAGTCAATACTATATTCCTTGTCCTTGCACCCGTGTGTCCTTGCATCCTTAGCTCCTTCTTTATGACATTTGGTTAATGATATTTATAACCCTTTGGAATGTGCTCTAGGGTTTAGAAGTCTGTTTGTTACCTCAGAAGCAACTAAGCCGTTCTGTTATAAAAGGGGCTCGAATGTCTTCATCTGGGTCACCATTCAGAAGCAGTGGTGACCCTAGCATGCTGGTTGTTTCTGCAGAACAAACACTCTTTGTCTTTGCATAGTATTTGAGCCTGGGGCCTTTCTTCAGTGATTTTTGAACCCTAACAATATGTATGTATATGAGTATGTGTACCATAGTTCAATGGTATAGATATTAAGAATTCATTCCTTTTTATTGCTAAGTAGGTTCAATTATATAAACATGGCTCAACTTATCCACTCTCTGTTGTGGGTGGGCATTTATGTTTTCTATGAACTAGTAGAAAATTCACTCAATTCACTAAGTAATGTGAACTAAGCTGCTACCAGCAAATCACTTTGTGTGCATCTGTTACATTTCTCTAATCCAGACAGGAGTAGAATTGCTGGGTGAAGGGTAATATTTAATTCTGTGTGTATGTGTGTGCATGTGTTCAAAACTTTCCCAACATGGTTTCTCATAGACATTGTTAGCAAGATGAGAATACATTTTTAGTATTGTCAACCATTTTACTTTCCGTTTTCTTCTGGCTGCAAGGTGGCACCTTGCTGCAGCTTTAATTTACAACTTTCTAATAACTGATAATGTCAGAACAGTTCTCCTGTGCTTATTGGGACATAACGTTTCTTCATGAAGTGTTTGCTCTAGTCTTTCACTGATTTGAGAAACTGAGTTCTTTGACACTTCTTTCTATCATAGGCACTGTAGACACAATTCCATTTGCAAATACTTTATCTCTGTCTGTAGCTTGTCTTTTCATGTCTATTTATTTCTGTGAGACAGAATCTTATCATTTAGCCCAGGCTGGCCTCAAATTCTCTGCTCATCTGAGGATGACCTTGAACTTCCAATCTGCCTTCCTCTACCTTCTGAGTTGGGCAGCATGACAGGCATTGGCTAAGATGCCTGGCTTTATGTGGTGCTAGGGATGGTTTTAAAGTAATTCTAGATAACAGCTTCAAGGCTTTGCATGTGCTAGGCAAGCACTCTTCCAACTGAGCCATATTTTGAGCCCTTATTCATGTCTATTAAGAAACATACACTTTACAATCTGATTAAGTCTTAGTTTTCAAAATGGTTTTTGAAATGGTTGGTCCTCCTTCTGTCCTATGTAGCTACCCAAAGCCACAGAGATTTAAAAGGAGAGACAAACCATTCACCTTCTTCTAGTCTCAATATCAAAATAAGACATTTCTATGATCAAAGGGGAAGAGGAGATTTCCTCCAATAGCAATCCTGTAATATCAGCTGGATATTCTTCAGTTCAATTCATCTCACTACCTAGAGTTAGGGTCACATGCCACAATCTAAGGAATCCGAGACTACACCTAACTTAAGATATGTGAAAGTTGTCAGAATCAAAAATGGAGCTGCTTTGTCAACATTAACCATGAGCAGTAACTGAAGTGGGTGTGGTGGCTTGAATACCAATTGCCCCAGTAGGTTCAGGTATTGGTCACCAGTTGGTGAAGCACTGTCTTTTCTTCTTTTTTCTTTTCTCTGCACTGTAAAGATCCATGATACAGGCCTTAAGAGATGGCTCAGTGGTTAAGATCATGTACTAATTTACAGAGGAACCAAGTTTGGTTTCTAGCACCCTTATTGGGCAGCTCACAGTGGCTTGTAATTCCAGTTCCAGGGGATCTGATACCTTGCTCTGACCTCTGTGACCACACACACAAACACACACACACACACACACACACACACACACACACACACACACACACTACCCCCAGCACATAAACTGATCTTTGAGAAGGCTAGGCTGGTTCTAAAACATGCTTCAAATTGGCAGTTAAGGAGACTAGGCTTAAATCTGTGTTTCCAAGAACTAGACAATTCCAGGCAAGTCCAGGCCTCAGAAGCTGCCCTGCCACCTGGCCTGAGGCAAGAACAATGGGTTAGCAACAGTTTTCAGACCTCCCCAGCAAGTTTCCAGCCCCTACACCAGTAATGGAATATCCAAAGAGATGGACCCAACAGATTAACATAGAGGTCATCTACCCCAGAATTCCCTAATGTGCTTTAAGTCAGGCTTGCAAACTCACTTGGCTGTCTCTATCTTGGTAGTGGGGAGACTCCTGCATGCTGGACTTCTGCAGAATAAAACACTTTTTGCATTTACATACTATTTGAGTCTGGGGTATCATTTTTCAGCAAATCATGGACCCTTACATCTTAAAGACCTGATATACAGTTCTCAGTTTTAATGAGACATATTTAGAATTCAGCCAATTTCATACTAGCTGTAGATTTTTTTAAAACATATGTTTTAAAATTGAATCAGCTAGAGAAGTTTCCTTTTATTGGCTGAGATTTTATAGTAAATGGCTATTGATTTTTGCTATTGACTTCATCTATTGAGACTACTATATTGTGCCTCTCTTTAGTTCTCTTAGCACAATTAATTGGAGATTGATTTGAGTTATTAATCTAACATTGTACTCCTGAAACAACCTTCATCTTGTCATTGCTTATACAGATTACTAGACTTGATTTGTTTAGTTTTTGTAGTTATTGACAAGACAGTGTAGACTATGGTTTTCTTGTCTTATAACAAGGTCTACAGTTTTATCAGTGGGTAGCATGTGAGGCATTTGGCCTGTTTGGCTGCTTGGCCACTCTGCAATCGCATCAATTGGCAATAAGTTGTCTACTCTACCCTAAGACTGCCCCTCTCTCTCTCTCTCTCTCTCTCTCTCTCTCTCTCTCTCTCTCTCTCTCTCTCTCTCTTTGTGTGTGTGTGTCCTAGTTTGAGTTTTACTGCTGTGAAGAGACACCATGACAACAACAACTCTTATAAAGGAAAACATTTAATTGGGGCTGGCTTACAGTTTCAGAGGTTTAATCATGGGACATGCAGGCAGGTATGGTGCTGGAGAAAGATCTGAGAGTTCTACATCTTGATTCACAGGCAGCAGAAGTGACTGTGAGCCACACGGGATGGAACTTGAGTACAAGATACCTCAAAGTCCACCCCCATAGTGACCCACTTCCTCCAGGAAGGCCATGTCTAATCCAACAAGGCCATACTTCCTAATAGTGTCACTCCCTATGGGCCAAGCATTCAAAAACATGAGTCTATGGGGGACATTCCTATTCAAACCAGCACAATATGTATACATATTAACAAAAATGTAATTAATGTCATTGTCTTGGGAGATTTCAAAGACTCAGTACAACTGACTACATAAAAAGTTGAATAAACTAGGTAGAAAAAAAAAATAAAAATTGTGAAGGAGGGATTCAATCACTCAACCTTATGTAGAGATGGAAGAGGCAACTTGCATATTTTTCTATTTCATTCTCACTTTCTTGTTTTCTGATTTATATGTTTGGAGCAGGATAATTCAACTTCTTGGGTGTGGGAGAGGTGGTTTGTTTGTTTGTTTGTTTTAAAGGACATTTTCAGTAATCTTTATGCAGAGATGCATCTAAAACCATTGGTAAGTTTTGGTGGCAGGTTCTCATTAATGACAAGACTGTATGAGTATTTCTTGACAGCTCTTTGGTTTAGCTTTCGTTTAAGAATCTCTTCTTAAAGGCCATTGTCCCATAACTCTGTCTTAACTTGTAAAGGAGAGATATTTATATCTGGCTAAGAGCTACCAGAAGGGCAAAAACAAATGAATTGACGAGAGCAAGACAAGATAAGTGTCTTGCATTGCGTTTGGATGAAGACAGTAAGAACACAGCACTAATGTGTTAAAAACACACATGTTTTGACAAACTGACAACACAATTGTTGAAGAGGGCCACCCCCTAAAACAAAAAGCATCTGAGTCTTTACTGAGGGATAAGTTTGAGATCAGAGATATGAATGAAGACTGAAGGACTAAAATATAATCATAATTTTAAAAATTCTAACAATAATTCAATATAATCAGGAACTATAGTTATATGTTAAATAAATGTAATAAATATAACACAACTTTTGATATTGATATTTATGAAGTAATTGCATGATAAGATAATAATAATAAAATGTAACAGAAAGTGCTGACATACACACATTCAAAAACAATAGGCCCAGAGAAGTATAACTATGCAATGAACCAGAGCAATGCTGAAACCTGGAGCATATGCATGCAACCTGGATTACAGGAAAATGCTAAACCAAGTGCAGGTTCGATCAGTGTTTGAGGCAAACATGGGTTTTGTTTTTCTCCTTAGGACTCCCTGAATGCTTTTTTTTTTTTTTTTTTTTTTGGTCACATGGCATTCGTTTTTCTTGAGGAGACATCAACTGCTGATAGACCAAAGTAATGATTCCACCAATGTCCATGTTGACGAGCAATGTGTTTTATTGGGTTTACTTACTGAGTGTAGATGAGGGCTTACTGTATAGTTGACTCAAAGGCAGATGCATAATTGCCAAGCCCAATCCCTCATGGGTGACAGGTAATGACTGTGAGAGCTGTGTGAACTCCTGGGAGCTCCCTGCACCACTTACAGCATCTTGACTAGTCAGAAATGTTTCTCCCATAGACCTTAGGAAGAGGCCTTGGGAATCTTGTAAGTCTCTGGGGCTCTCTGAGACTTGTAAGTTTTGTTTATCCATGTCTTAAGAACCTTCCTCTTTCTTCTAGGAGGTAATAGTTCATTTCAGAGGAAGTTACCATATAGCACATATACTTCCCCAAACCAATATTATTTCCTAATAAGAAAAAGTTCATGCCTTCAGATTAATAGCTGTATCACATGTTAAATATGATCTGAGAATAATCCTCTCACCTCAGCTTCAGAGACATACTCATGAAATAGAGATTTAAGATCAGGGGATAGATGCATTTTAGTATAATTTACTTCGTCTCTTTTTATTCTTATTACATTTATTTATTCATCATGTGTGTATGTGTGGGCATGTATGCTACAGTATGCTTGTGGAAGTCAGAGGACAGTTTGCTGGAGTCAGTTTTCTCCTTGTAATGTAATGGGTCCTGAGGACCGAACTCAAGACATCATATTTTCCTGCTGCAGGCACCTTTACTCACCAAGCCCTTTTAACACCCTCTGGGACTTTCAGGATTTTGATGATAGATCCAATGAGCCAGGTTTGATTTTTTTTTTTTCTGAAAATACGCACTGACAGCTAGATCAGTCTCATTTCCAACCAGCATCCTTATTTCCGGCTCTCTCAACATCACAAGCTGTTAATTTCCCAGTGGCTCCGAACTGCTTGTTGTTAGCTTTGTCAGCACGTGGCTATGCAGTGCCTCTATACCTCTGGTAAGTACCAGGTTCTGCTGTGTGTACAGGCTACATGCACTAGCTAAGAAACCAGTTTTGACGTTAGTTCATTCACATGCTTGGTCTGTTGTCTGGAGACATGGTAGGAAGGGAAACACAGTGGGGTCAGCAGCAACAGATCTGGGTTTACATACGATGCTGAACAAATCAATCATCAGTGGTGTGAGACCTCCAGCTCATCTGTGAATGGGTAAGTTAAAGGGCCTTTTCTACACTGCACTGTCATAGTGTATATGGAAAGGCAAAAGGAAAACAGAATAGAACTAGGGGTGGGGGAAGGGCTGGTCACTTATTATAAACCCACAGTGATCAAGGCAGTGGGTTGTTGAAAGACTGCCCCAGAAGAATCAAGGAAACAAAACTGAAAGCCCAGAGATAGACCTGTCTACACGCATCAGCTGATGTCTTAAGGGAACAAAGGCATGCAAGGGAGAAATGATGTTCTCAGCCATCAAATAGTGCTGGAACTGCTGGTTACTGACACGGGAAAGAATGAATTTTCCCACATCTCCACTCCTTTCACAGAAAAACAAATTGATTCAAGATAGATTGTAGAGTTAAATGTGAAATTATAAAACTTATAGAAGATAATGTAAGAGAACATTCTACACGACTTTAAGTTGGATGGCAGCTTTTGGACTTTTAAAAATTGTTTCTGTTGGATCTGTCTTGCTTTGTTTGAGATGAGGTCTTGTTACATAGAATGGGTTGGCTTTGAACTCTTGACTGTCTTGGCTCAGCCCCTTAGTACTAGGTTCCCAAGCATGAACTTCCATGTCTGGCTTGATGATCTTGTAGATGCAACACAGAACTCATGTCTCATTAAAAAAAAAAAAAAAAGATAGAAGCAAGTTGAGCTTCGTTAAAATTAAAAAGTTCTCTGCGAAAGACAGTTAAAAGAGAAAGATAAGTCCTAAACTGGGAGGAAATATTTACAAAACACATATTTGATAACGATCTGGCATCTAAATTATGTCACACAGAACTTTTAAAACTCAACAGTAGGAAAATAAACACCCTCAACTTAAAAATGGGCAAAATATCTGAACAGATAAATTACCATAAAAAGATCTACAGATGGCATAGAGACATTGTCAAGTGTGGGCCACATCCTGTGTGATCAGAGAGTGGAAGTTAGAGCAACAATGAAAAGCTCCAGATAGCCTGCTCGAAGTTGTGCCTGTCAGAATGGCTGGGATCCCAAACACTGACAGCACCAAATGTCAGTGTGACTGCAGAGCAATGGGAACCCTTCCTTCGCTCCTGGTGGGTATAACCACTTCAGAAGATAATTTGACAGTTTCTTAAAATAAAGAAATAAACACATTCTTACCATATGACAGGGCAGTTGCCCTTCTTGCTGTTTACTCAAATGAGCTGAAAACATATGCACACATTAAAACGTGCACATGTATTTTTTTATAGTAGACTTATTCCTAGTTTCTAAAATACAGATATCACCAAGATGTCTGTCAATGGGTGAATGTATAAACAGAATTTGGTGCATCCAGACAATGGAATATTATTCAGTAATAGAAAAAAAAATCAAGTTGGAAATGGTGATTAGGTCACAGAAAAAGACATGGAAGAAACTTAAATGCATATTGCTAAGTTCTTTAAAAAAAAAAAAAAGCCTAAGATTGAAATTCTTAGGCAAATGGATGCATCTGGAGGGTATCATCCTGAGTCAGGTAACCCAATCACAAAAGAACTCACATGATATGCACTCACTGATAAGTGGATATTAGCCCAGAAACTTAGAATACCCAAGACACAATTTGCAAAACACATGGAACTCAAGAACAAAGACCAAAGTGTGGACACTTCACCCCTTCTTAGAATTGGGAACAAAACACCCATGGAAGGAGTTACAGAGACAAAGTTTGGAGCTGAAACGAAAGGATGGACCATCCAGAGACTGCCCCACCCAGGGGTCCATCCCATAATCAGCCACCAAACGCAGACACTATTGCATATGCCAGCAAGATTTTGCTGAAAGGACCTTCATATAGCTGTCTCTTGTGAGGCTTTGCCAGTGCCTGGCAAACACAGAAGTGGATGCTCACAGTCAGCTATTGGATGGAACACAGGGCCCCCAATGGAGGAGCAAGAGAAAGTACCCAAGGAGCTGAAGGGGTCTGCAACCCTATAGGTGGAACAACAATATGAACTAACCAGTACCCCCAGAGCTCGTGTCTCCAGCTGCATATGTAGCAGAAGATGGCCTAGTTGGCCATCATTGGGAAGAGAGGCCCCTTGGTCTTGCAAATGTTATATGCATCAGTACAGAGGAAACACCAGGGCCAAGAAGCAGGAGTGGGTGGGTAGGGGAGTGGGGGTGGGGAGGGTATAGGGGACTTTCGGGATAGCATTTGAAATGTAAATGAAGCCAGGCTTGGTGGTGCATGCCTTTAATCCCAGCACTGGCGAGGAAGCAGGAGGATTTCTGAGTTCAAGGCCAGCCTGGTCTACAGAGTGAGTTCCAGGACAGCCAGGGCTGCACAGAGAAACCCTGTCTTGAAAACCCAAAAAAAAAAAAAAAAAAAAAAAAGAAATGTAAATGAAGTAAATACCTAATAAAAAATTGTAAAAAAGAAGAAAAAAAAAGGCTCTGGAAAAAAAAAAAAAGCCAATCTGGAAGGGCTTTATGTGTTAGTCTAACTATGTAACATTCTTGGAAAGGCTAAACTATGGAGAGAATTTAGGAAAAAAAAATCAGTCGTCTCCAGAAGTAGAGAGGATGGGGTGATGTCTTAGGGATTCCACTGCTATGAAGACATACCATAACCAAGGCAACTCTAATAAAGAACAACATTTGATTGTGGCTAGCTTAATGGTTTTGATGTTCAGTCCATTCTCATCATGGCACAAAGCATGACAGCTTCCTGGCAGGCATGGCACAGGAGGAGCTGAGAGTTCTGAATCTTGTTCAGAAGGCAAACGGAAGACTGAATCTCTCAGGCAGTTAGGATGAGGGTCTCAAAGCCCACCCCCACAGTGACATGCTTCCTCCAACAAGGCCACACCTACTCCAACAAGGATACAACTCCTAATAGTGCCACGCCCTGGGCCAAGCCTATTTAAACCACCACAGGTAAATAGATGGAAAATAGAGACTTTTGTTTTGTTTTGGGAGTAAGGAAGGTATCACCATGTAGCCTTGTCTGATCTAGAATTTACTATGCAGACCAGACTAGTCTCAAATTCACAGAGATCTACCCACTTCTGCCTCCCAAATGCTGGGATTCAATGCATACACCACCATATCTGGTTACATAGGCAATTTTCTATGGCAGTGAGATTGTTATTCATATTATGAGAAAAGATATATACCATCACACACACTTATCAAAATATGAAGAATGTACAGATTGAATCTGACTGTGATCTTGGGTTTTAAGCACTGGACCATGGGCGGTAACAAATGAGCAACACTAACACCAGACTGTAGCAAAAGGGTGAAGTGGGTGTTGGGGGGGGGGGAGGGTGCAGTATATGGAAGCTGTAGTTTCTGTTGAATTTCCTGTAAACCAAAAACTGTTCTCAATAATAAAGTATGCTTTTCTAAATTATGAAAGCCTTCTTATTTAGGTTTTGTAGACAGGATTTCGCTGTGTATCATTGGGTATTCTGTACTTTGATATGTAGACCAGACTGGCTTTGAATTCACAGCAATTCTCCTACCTCTGCCTCTGAGGGCTGGGAGTCAGTTTGGCTGTAACAGAAGATCCAATTGAAAGGAGCCTAAACTAGAGGATTGCAGAGATGCTACAGAAGTTAAGAGTGAGTAAGTACCTGCAAGCATGAGGACCTGCAAGCACTGAATCCCTGGCAACCATTAAAAACAAAAAACCAGCAAAACAAAACAGGCATGGCTGGCCTGTAACCATAGGATTTGGTGGTAGGGGGTGTGTGTGGATGGTTCCTAAGACATCCCTGGCTAGCCAAGCTATGCCAAATGGCTTGAGGCATCAGGTTTGAGCATGATAAAGGCCTCCACAGGCCTATGCACAGACCCATATACCTACAAGCTCATGTGCACACACACACTACATACAATCCCCCCAACACACACACACACACACACACACACACACACACACACACACACACACACACACACAGAGTCAAACACACCTTGAATCCCCTGAACTGGTCATGTCCAAATTGTAAGTTATCGAAATGGACTGAAGTCAAATACAGACACCTAGGGACGCCTCCTTTTCACGAAGTTGTCCCTCCAACCTCCATAGCTGTTTGTGGACACAGCTCTGTCCCAAATAACAGGTCATATGAATCTACTGATTTCACTCGGTATTTTAAATAAACTTTAAAAAAATCATTATGTCAAAGTCTTTCTCCTTCCAACTCAGAAGAGGCTCTCTCCTTCCAAGCAGGTCACCAAGCGTCCTGACAAGTGCCGTTACCAACTGAACCAGATCTCAGCCTGGAATTAACTATCCTGGTAGCAGCCTAAACTTAATACAGACAATAAAGGCACATGTTGTGGAAGCTAGTGGTCTTGTCAGAAACAGGAAGAGAGAGGGGGAAAAAAAACCCTGTCCATTTCTTTTTGTGTTTTGATATAGCAAATTTTAAAATATTTTAAAGACAGTGTGAAATCAGTGACTTCAGAGTCCCTAATTCATCAGAGAGCTGTGTCCAGAAATGAGCATGGCAGCTCCCTGAGGCAGAACAGGGTTTCCCTGGGTTGGGTTTGCTTTCATCCAGATTGTGGAAATGTATAGTTTGTGCATGACCACTTAAGGGGGCTCACTATCAATATTTTCTTTTTACATTTATGTGTATGTACATGCACAGGCATTGGAGACAGAGAAAAAGAGATAGACACAACAGTCAGACAGATGGATGTATGGACAGGCAGACAGAGGTAGAGTGAGATCAGAAGACAATTTATGGGAATGAGTTCTTTCTTTCCACCGTGTAGATTCCAGGAATCAAGCTCGGGTTTCTAAGCCTGGCCACAGGAGTGTTCACTACTGAGCCATCTTGACAGCCAGGGTTTAAGGATTCTATGATCTTAAATAATAAAATTTAAGAAACTTTGGGAGCATATGTTGAAAAATTGTTCCAAATACTTTTGGTATATTTGAAGCTGACTCTAATTGTCCAGGGTTGGGTTTTTTTCCCCCCTTTGGGAAGGCCAATTAACTCTACATGAACTGATAGAATCCACTGATAGATATGACCGAAACCCCAGCTGCTTCCTTGACCCCATCAACACCGTGACCTTTGATAGTGTTCAATGTATTCCCAGTTAGCAACATCGATATTTTCTGTGGGTTCCCCTTTACCACCAAAGTTTCTGAACTTTCCCTCTGATGTCTTAAACTTAATATTTCAAGACCGTTCTCTTCTGTCAGCCTGCATCATTATTAAAAAGTGCATCAAAACTGACCTTGAGCGAAGGGAAGTGATCACCAATGAAGCCACCAGGGATAGACCCCAGAGAACAGAAAATAATGAGAAAGTATAATGAGAGATTCTCCACAAGAAAAGATAAAAATACACATAATATCACAAAGCTAACAACCCAGGAGGGTGCCCTGAAGAACATCCTCACGGAAACCCTAGCAAGTAGAAAGTCCTAGTGGGTGTGGAGTGGAGGGGAGCTTCGAGTAAGGCTGCAAATGAAGACGCCTGAGTATAATTGGCTGAGCCGGCAAAGATGGAGGCAGAGGGGCACTGTCGCAGGGTATTTTGATAAACGGAGTAAATGCTATTCTGTAGACCTCAGGGGAATCACCTAGTGAAGAAAGATGATTTCTAGTACTAATTAATTCAAAGGTAGAAGTAGGTGCAACTGTGGCTGTTGAGTTTGTATTCAAGTAAAAGCCTGTGTCAGAACTGCCTAGAGGGTTTGTTAAAACAAGGTGGTAGTCCACCCTCCGTTCCCCATGCAGTGGGTGTGGGGTGGTACCTGAAGTTTTCTTCCTCCCTTTCTCCCTTCCTCCCATGCCCTACTCCCGCAGTGTGTGTGTGTGTGTGTGTGTGTGTGTGTGTGTGTGTGTGTGTGTGTGTGTGTACACCGCAGCATGCATATGGAGGTCAGAGCACAACCTTCAGGAGTTGGTTCTCTTCTTCCACCATGCGGAATCAAACTCAAACTCAAGTTGTCGTCATGTTGCCCACGGAACCATCTTGCTGTCCCAAGTTTTACATTTCTAATGACTTCTTAGATGATACTGGTCTTAAACAATTCACACACACGCACACACACACACACCCCAATGATTGAAAAAATATGTTAGTAAAAAGTTTATAATGAGCCAGGCACAGCAGTCCATGCTTATAATCCCAGCACTTGGGGTGAAGGGAGGCAGAACGATCAGGAGGACCAGGGGAAATCAGGAGTTCAGGGTCAGTGTCCGCTACAAAAGTCAGAGGCCACGGGTCGCGTGTGACCTTGTCTTGAAATAACAGAAGACCAACCAGAACAAACCTTACCACAACTCATTTCTTAACTTACATGCTCACACTCCATGGAAGGGAGGCTGGTGGGTCTTTGCTTTGCTTTATTTTAATTACTTTGTGTCTGTGTACTAGAGAATTAAAAATCACACCTATCACTTATAACACCTATTCTTCCTGCTTATGATGTAAAGAATGGGAGAGTTTTCAAAGTAAAAAAAAAAAAAAAAACAAAACAGGTTTAATGATATAAAAATATAAAACGTTGGAATAATAGAATTCCACAAAATCAAGAGGAAAAAGAGAGATGCAAGGGAATAAGAAACTCTGTTTGCTGTAGACATGGCAGCATATTTAAAGTTGCCTTCTAAAATATATTGAGTTCATTTGAACCAGGTTCCCAGAGGGGCTGGGACACACATAGCCAGTTTCAAACATCAGGAATGCAGACATTAAGCCAACATTTGAAACGCTAAGTGTCGAAAGTTAATTAAAGAAATTCAAATGCAAACAATTATAAAGGGCCATTTAACACATATCAGATAAACAAGTATAAGGATAAATGATGAGATCCAGCAGTAGTGAGACTTGGGAGGTCGTTACTGCTGAAGTATAAATTAGTTTCTGTAGTAGACCCCCCCACACACACACACACGCACACACACACACACACGCGCTCGCGCACACACACACAAACCCCAGTCATGCCAGAAAATGTATCCCACATAAGTAATTCATAAGAACAACAAAACTTTAATTATAAGAATATTTGGAGCAGGATTATTTATGTTAGCGACAAATGAAATTGCCAAATCCCCAATAGTACAGTAGCAGAGTAAATAATGCCATACAAGCCAATGTTCATTCATTAGGAATGAAATCGTATGGAAATCCTGCAATGAACAGAAGCGCACCCAGAGATGGTAGGCTGGAAGGCAGAGAGGATTTGGGGTTAGGAGACCTGAAGTGAAGTGACCTTTCCTCAGGACTCAACACAAGCTCCACTCTGACCCCGACTTCTTCTAACATCATAGTTTTCTCTCTAGTCCAGCCAAATACCACTTTATGTAACATCTGTCCTCTCCACAACTGTATGTGTGTTCATGTAAGTGCATGTGCATGTGTTTACATACATGTGGAGGCCCAAAGTTGACACTGAGTCAATCATTTCCACCTTATTATTGTTAGACAGAGTTCTTGTAGTTTCCTGATTCAGCCAAGGCTGGCCAGTGTGCCCCCAGGTCACACTTTCTCTGCCTCACAGTCCCGGGATCACAGATGATGTATGCCACGATGCCCAGCTTTTTATGGGGATGCCAGGAATCCCAGCTCAGACCTTCATGTTTGCAGGCAAGAAAGAACTTTCCCAACAGACCCAGCCCCTCAGCCATCCCTTTGCAAAGCTTTAAGTACATAAAATGGTATGGTTGATCTAGCCCGGTGATACTCAGTGGGTCTCCAGACTGCACCGATCTTTGTCCCCTTTGACCAACACCTCTCCGATTCCCCTTCTCCCAGGGCCCAACAAGGTGCATTCTGCTTTCTGTTTCTCTGACTTTTAGATTTCATATTTAAGTGAAATCAATCATACCTCAACAAAGTCATTAAGGCCACACATGGGGGATTTTGCAGAAGGCTCACCTTAAGCAGGTAGGTGCACACACACCTACACTAACAGTAGTGCTTGCTAGTCTATTTTGTTCTCTCCTATTTTCTATCTTGTTCCTTTCCACTCCAGTTAAACGTGCTCACCATTAAATTGATTTCAAACCCACCAATATATCACAGCTAGCCATTCATACGATAATGACCTAATTTATAGAAATGCTTGAAGCTTATTGCCACGGTTCTCCCTCTCTCCACCTCCCTCCCCCACAATATACCCAAAGAGCTTGCATAAAGGCCAGGGCCAAAATGGAGCTATAGAGGAACGTAATTGCAGTGGGCATGCAATTTTATACCTGACTACATATAGGGCATATGCATTGGGAGGAATAAAGGGATTGTTAATATAACTAGGTCAGTATGGGGTTTGTTTGGTTTTTTTATAGTATCGACAGCTCTCTTGAACTTCTCCTGAGCTATTTCATCCTTCCCTCTGCTCACCTACAGCTCAACCCTTTTCCCCTGTCCACTCCCAAGAAATCACAGCAGATGCTTATATGTCATGTGACCAGGTGCATCTACTCCTACTAGTTTGTCTGTGGGTGGACAGGCCTACTAAAGGTGCCATCTGCTCAGAGTAAGAGCTGGATGCTCTTCCTACCTCGGTCTTAGCTAAGTTAGCAGTGGGCCAGCAAGGCTCAGAGCCATAGCTGCTTGTGTTGCATGCTCTGCATTTGCCTGTGGATCATCTATGATGCAAACACTCCACAACTGTGACTCTCAACCGTGTTTACGGATCACTCCGGTATCAGTTATAATGGCAAAAGCTTAAGTCTTGTTATAGAAGAGCTAGGCTCGAGGTGTGTGAGGGTGTGGTAGAATCCTGGAAACTGTGGTATAAAACACATACCCTTACTATTTTCTCCAAATTTGGGGAAACTTCCCTGTGGACCCCAATTCAGAGGCAGGGGATTGACTGTTATTTGAGATTGTTTATCCTGGCCACTTCAGCCTTCCATCAGGTATAGGCAACAAACTGCAGAGGCTTGTTGTTATTGGTTTTGTTTTGCTCTTTTGTTAAATACAAGGGATAAACTCAATCTACAGGCCTCCTTGTTCTTTGACTTTTTATGTTTGGGTTGGCCATTAAGAGCAAACAGGTCTTTTGTATATTGTTTCCAGTGCTTAAAAATATAACAGTACAAAAATATATCAGTACAAGCCAGGTGTGGTGGTGCATACCTTTAATCCCAACACTTGGGAGGTAGAGGTGGATCTCTGAGTTCAAGGACAGCCTGGTCTACAGAGTTAGTTACATGACAGCTAAAGTTATACAAAGAATCACAGTTTCTCTCTCCTCTCTCTTCCTCTTCCTCCTCTTCCTCCTCTTCCTCCTTCCTTTCTCTCTCTCTCTTTCTCTCTCTCTCTCTCTCATTTGTGTGTGTGTAGAGAGAGAAACATGTATATTGATGCATATACATATATGTGTGTCTCTGTGTGTATGTGTGTTTGTGTGTGTGTGTGTCTCAATTGTGGTAGAATTTCAGACATGCATTGTTTTAATGTTTTAGACAGGGCCTCTCTATGTAGTTCTGGTTGTCCTGAAACTTACTATGTTGATCAGACTGGCCATGAACTCACAGAGATGCCTCTGCCTCTGCCTCTGCCTCCTCTGCCTCCTCTGCCTCCTCTGCCTCCTCTGCCTCCTCTGCCTCCCCTGCCCCTGCCCCTGCCCCTGCCCCTGCCCCTGCCCCTGCCCCTGCCCCTGCCTTCTGAATGCTGGGATTGAAATATGTGCCTTGGTGCTTGGCTCAGACACACTTTTTAAGAGAGGCTATTAAAATAGTATTTTGTCTTGAAAAACAGAAAGGTGAACATGTTCAGGGCCTGAGGCAGGAAGATCACCATGAATTTGAAGCCAACCTAGGCTAAAACTTTAAAAGATGAAATAAAAAAGATATGGAAGAGGAGAGATAAGAATGAAATAAGATAAGTAAATGAAACCTTAGGACTAGAACTTCAAATTTGAGTGATGATCATCATGTCACAGTTGTCACCTGAGAGTGACAGTACAGCAGTGGACACAAAGATCATTCCGGGGCTAAGGTATGGGTGGGTGAAAGCAATGGGGCAAAGTGAAGAGCCAGTAGAGTAGGGGCAGACTCAAGACATGACCACCTCCTCCTCCTCCTCCTTCTTCTTCCTTCTTTTCTTTTCTTTTTTTTTCTTTTCTTTTCTTTTCTTTTCTTTCCCTTTTTTAAATTAATATTTTCAAATCATTCTCCCCAACCCCTGGTATTTTTCTCCTCAACTGTGTGGTGGTGGTGGTGGTGGTGGGGTGTGTATGTGTGTGTTTTGAGGGAATTGGTTTTCTACTTTCATTATGTGGGTCCCAGGGACTGGACTCAGGATATCAGTCTTGGCAGCAGGCATGTCTTTAGTCATGAGGCCGTCTTGCTAGCCCAAGACATAAGTTCTTTTTAGCTGGAGTTGCCATTTGGAGAGACCAAAGCACATCATCAGTAGGCAGCCTTAATCAGATGGCTTACTTTTGACAGAGGAAGAAAAAGACATAGGAACTCTACGCATGCGCACTGGTCCTTCACAGGAGGTGCACCTGTCAGCTCCTAGAGGCAAGCAGACAATAAGCACATCTCCAGAACTAGACAGGGTTGGACTTCCCCTACACTTTTGCCTCTTTACCTCTAAGTCTCGTCCTGTAAGGTCAGAGAAAGGAAAAGAGGAAGTGATTCTCTCCAGAGGAAGTGTGCTGATCTGAACACGAGACACCCAGTTCCTCAATTCAGCATCCTGATTACAATGACTGTCCTTCCCTCCCTCACACAGTGGGACTTTTTTGTTGTTATTATTGTTTATAAATCAATAGGCCTCTGACCCAATTATTTGGGAACTATCTGGATTAGAAAATATTGCGACCTTTAAATTTCATACTATAAATTGGCCTCTGACCCAATTATTTGGGAGCTCTCTGGATTAGAAAATATTGCCACCTTTAGATTTCATACTATAAATTTTAACAGGGATGTTTTACTTTATTTAATTACTTAATTATTTATTTTACATCACGATCGCAGCCCCCCTCCTCTTGGTCCCCACCTCGCACAGTCCCCCAACCCCTTCCCTCCTCCCCTGAGAAGGGGGAGGCTCCTCCTGGGTATCACCCCACTCTGGCACATCAAGTTTCTGCGGGACTAGACGCATCCTCTCCCATTGAGCCCAGACAAGGCTGCTCAGTTAGAGGACATGATTCCACAGATAGGCAACAGATTTAGGGACAATCCCCCGCTACTCTCCAGTTGTTGGGGGACGCACAGGAAGACCATATGAAGACTGAGCTGCACATCTGCTACATACGTTTCTTGGCAGGTGGTGAGGGGAGTGGACCATGCAAAACAGAAAGAAACTGGGGATACTTTTCTTGGACAGTTTCTTTAATTATAGAAAGAGACATTTATTTATTTGGGGCTAGGTGATGGGAAGACACATGGGCCACAGCAAGCATATGGAGGTCAGAGGACAATGTATGTCTCAGGGATTAAATCCAGGCCATCAGCCTTGGTGGGACCATTCTTCACCTGCTGAGCCATCTCTCTGGCCTCTGAGATTTGTGAGACAGAGGGAAGTCTTCATGAAGGCTGACTCCACACTCAGGTCTAGAAATGAGCAACTGGCACAGCCCTCCTACTTGTGGCTGATGAAGGAAAAGCACAGGACCCACGAATGTAGATGACAAACATGTTTTCTCAGGATTCTGGAAGAGAGTGTCCTTATTCTTCCTTACAAACCAATCTAGGGACCTTTCATCTTCAGTAGGTGAAAGTGTGCCTGATTACCGAAAGCTACTGGCAGCCATCTTGTGGCCACTTGGGGAAAGACATCTCCAAGGCAGAGGGAGAAAGCAACCATACTTTACCTTCTCTAGAAACATAAATATTTGGAATTATATAGGATATAGCCTTTTCCGATTAGTGTCTTCAATTTAGTAATTTATATATGGTGTGTGTGTGTGTGTGTGTGTGTGTGTGTGTGTGTGTGTGTGTGTGTTTGTGTGTGTGTGTGTGGTTGTGTGTGGTTTGTGTGTTGGGGGTGTGTATTAAACACCAGGTCTCAAACGTGCTAAGCAAGTGCTTTACCTGTAATCTACACCCAAAAACAGTAGTATATGTTTTAGTTTTCCCCCATTACCCAGAAATACTAAAATGTCTTTATCTAGTGATCTACTGAGGAATACCCTGGTTACTTCCAAGTGTAGGAAATGATAAAAAAAAAAAAGTGCCATAAACACCCATGTGCAGAATTTTATATGGATACTCGTTTTCCTCATGGGGTAAAGGCCAGAGTGCAGTTGCTGGCACTACTCACCTGCTAAGAGTAGTTGTAGCTTGCTGATTCTCTTGTAAATGACTTGGCCCTCTCATGCCTGCCAGCTCCGACAGAGAATGCTCACTGCCATCCATCCACCTTGTATGCCAGTGGGGTCCTAGGTTCTGGATTTGGGCTCTGCTCACTGCTGTTCTAGTTTTCATTTCCCAATGACATAGTGTGGAGCATCCTTTCTAGTTATTTGCTGTCATCTGTGCTCTTTGAGGATCGACAGCTTAAGCCCCTTGGCTCATTTTTAATTGGGTTGCTTCTTCTTGTTGAGTTCTAAGGGTCCCCCATTGTAGGGTGCAGCTCTGATGCTAAAGTCCTATTCCCCAATCTGTTCTTGATTTATCAGTAAAGAAAGCCATGGGCCAGTTGCTGGGCAGAAGGTATAGGCAGGACTTCCAGGCCCCTGGATACACAAGAAAGGAGAATGGAGTTTGCCATGCTTTGGAGAGAGAAGAACAAAGAGCCATGTGAGATCTCGAAATGAATGGAGTGGTCACACAGGTTGCTCCCGTCATCGGTGCGTTCTATGTCACTTCCGTCAAGGCAAATTCAAGGTCACCCAGACTTCCTCTTGTGTTGCATTGTAGTTTTACATTTGCTCTGAGATCTACTTCAGGTTACATTTAGAAAGAGCCAAGGAATTGTATCACGACTGCTTTCTTCACATTTGGATGCCTACGTGGTATTCACACTGTAGTGTGAACAAGGCTAGTTTCTCGCCATTAAGTAAGATATTAATCTGTAGGGTTTTTATAGACAGGATCAAGTTAAAGACCTTTTCCTCTAGTCCTATCTGCTAAAAGTTTTTCTCATTATCCATTTGCTATGAATCTATTAATATGGTGATATGACTCTTTTCCCCTTTCCCCTGTTGATATGATGGACTGATGTATAAATGTTGAAGCAGCTTTGCATAACTGGGATAAATCTCATTTGGCCATGGTACATAATCTTTTTTTGTTGTTGTTGTTGGCTTTCGTTTTTCAAAATGTGGTTTTTACATCTGTCTTCCATGGCTGACCATGGTTAATAGTTTTATATTTGTGTAAGGCCTTTGTCTGGCTCTGCTACTAAGGTGATGATGGATGATAGAGCACATGAGGAACTTTCCCCTCTGCTTCTGGCTTCTGGGAAAGTATTTAGGACATTTGGTAAAATTTCCTCTTTAAATTTGGTAGAATTCACCAATGGACTCTTTCGTAACATAGTCTGTTGTCTATTGATTAAATTTCCTTTGTAGATATGAGCCCATTTCAGAGTGTCCATTTTTTTTCTTGAGTGAATCTTGACAGACTGGTTTCTAAGGAATGAGTCAGTGTCCTCTTGGTCATCATGTTTGTAGGCAGTGGCCCATGATAGTTCTTGTTAATGGTGCTATCATTTTTTTTTTACTTTTGTTCTACCTACTTTGAATTTATTTTTCTCTTTTCCTAGTTTCCAGAGGCAAAAGCTTAATTGTAGGATTTAGATTACCACCCCAGTTTTCCCTAACACAGATCTTCCTCTTAGTACTGTTCTTGATGCATCCCATGTAAGTTGGTAGGTTATATTTTCATTCAGTTTGATTTTTTAAAAATTCTCTTGAGAGTAAGTCATGGAACTTTGTGTTTTTAACTTTGGGATTTTCCAGCTGTTTTTCTTTTCTTGATTGCTAGTTTAAGTTCATTGTGGTCTAAAAGCTGAGATTGTGGAATTCAGATTCTCCTATATTTGCTAAAGTGCATTTTCTGGATGAGTATAGTCCCTGTCTAAATAAATACTCCATGTGACTTTGAGAAGAATGTAGACCAGGACCAAGAGTTGGACCAAGACCAAGAGTTGTCCCTGTGAGCCTGCAGATGTGGGCAATGGGAACTGAACTCAGGTCCTCTACAAGAGCAGCAAGAACACTGAACAGCTTGGCTATCTCTCCAGCTCCTCCTTTCATTTCATACATGTATTTTGATGTTCTGTTTTCAGGTGCACAAGCGTCAAGAACAGTTATATTCAAGAACTGAGAACTTCAGCTCATCTTTGCATTACTCGGCCTCACTGCTTACCTTCTGAAGTCAGCACTGTTGTACTTTGTTGCGGTTGGTTTTAACATCATTCTCCACCCATTTCCTTTTCTTCTCTGTGTGACTTTATGATTAAAGTGGGTTTGTTACAGAGAGCATATAGCTTGTTTTCTCTTATTGATCCTTGAATACAGATTCTTAATTGTCCTTTGATGGGTGCATTTGGACTGCCGGCATTCACGATGATTGTTGATATTGTTGTATTGTTTTGTTGATTTGTTAGTATTTCTTATTCATTACCCTTGTTCTTTGTTCCCTTGTATTCTGCCTTTTCTGGGCTTGCCTGATCACTTGATATTATTCCATTTTTTCATTTCCTTTTTGTATATCAGTTATACTCAGTCATCACATTAGAGTTTGCAATGTGCATATTCAATTAGTCAAATTCTACTTCCTGATAGCACTATCTTACCTCATGGGTAGTACAACCATCTTATAACTAAGCAGTAGTAGTTCATCCCCTGCCTTGTGCATACCTGCCCTGCTGGTCCAAAATCAAATTCCTCTGAGGGGGGAATGACCCTGGTTATAAGAAAGATGGAACAAAGATCCAAGAGACAGATAATGGGAGGGCTGCAAGTCATTATCACGCCAGCCTTGAGTGTATTTCTCATAGCCTTCTTACACTAGAATACTGTGGGAAGCAAAGACACAAGCTAACAGAAACAATTTTGCTAAAATGTACACAAGACATTTGTTCCCATCCCCAAAACCTCTCTGTTCCTTCCACTAAGGTCAATAGAATCTTCAGCCCCTCACCTTGAGCCTCAAGTGCACCTCCTTTTATCATTCCATGCCTCAGCAGGCCAGGAAATCAGCCAACAGACCCTGACCTGCCTTGACTCTGGCAGGCAGACACCCACCCCACCCCCGTCTTTTCTTTGCTTCAGAGAAGCGGCAAATACTCTCAACTCTTGTGTCACTGATATAAATCGATTCATTTATACACAAACATTAGTATATATAATCAAATGTACTTTTAGCATGGCTTTATACAGTTTCCCATTAGGTCAATTAAGGTTAAGAAAAAGCTGAGAGATGGCTCAGCAGCTAAGAGCACTGGCTGCTCTTCCAGAGGTCCTGAGTTCAATTCCCAGCACACACATGGTAGCTCAATCATTCATAGTGGGATCTGATGCCCTCTTATGGTACATCTGAAGACAGCTACAGTGTACTTATAAACATAAAAATAAATAAATTACCTTTAAAAAAAAAGAAAGAAAAAGAAAAGTCTTAGGCTTACTACAGTGGTTTACCCTTCTAATCCCAGCACTCAGGAGGCTGAGACAGGATGCAGACAGCAAGGCTAAGGGGCAGCCTAGTTTACAGAGTGAGTTCCAGGCCAGCCTCAGAAACAAGTTAAAACCTTGCTGACTGAGGAGAAGAAAGTAGGAGAGGAAGGAGGAGACAGAGAGAGGGAAGAAGAGGAAGAACATGTGACAAGATGAAAGGAGGAAAGAAAGAAGGGGAAGGGAGGGAGGGAGGGAGGGAGGGAGGGAGGGAGGGAGGGAGGGAGGGAGGGAGGAAGAGAGAGGTTGAGCACAAAAAAATTTTATTTATTTATTCATTCATTCATTTTTGAAACAGTGTCTCATTATGCAGCCCTGGATGTCTTGGAACTCACTATGTAGACCAGGCTGGCCTCCAACTCAGAGATCCACCAGACTCTGCCTTCTAATGACTAGGATAAAAAGTATGTACCACCATACCTGACTTTTTGAGCATTTCTTGAAGGCAGATCTACCCATAACAACCTCTCTCGTTTTTTGCTTTCCTGACAATTGATTTTGTTTTTGAAGAAAAATTCTGCGGAGAATTTCTGTAGGTTGATGGATCTACTCTGTCAACACTTTAAAAACTTCACCCCACCTTTTTGCTTACCTGGTTTCAGAGAAATTGGTTTGACTTTTCAATTTACATTAAAACAGAAGCAGCCATCATGAGTTTGCCAGGGTGGGGCGGAGGCAGTAGGGGTAGACGAACACCTTAGCAACGCCGAGGCTCCAAGGCCTCTCCTTCTAACCAGTGATTTCTCTTACCCTAATGAAACCCAGACGCTTCCAATAAAAAGAATGGCTTGTGTTCAAGTCATTTGCTAATTCTGCCTAGAGGTAGAGAGAAAGAGAGAGAGGGAGAGAAAAAAGCCGTGCCTTGCACCATTAATTTTAAATATCCTATTTTGTTTTATTTTCAGAATGAAATGGCACGGAACAGTGTAATGAGCAATAGAAATATGGAACCAAGAAGCAATTATATCTTCAAAAGAGCAAAGTGAAAGCAAACGAAAGGCCTTGCACAAGTTACCATACAAGCAGGCAGATCAGAGCATCATTTACAGAGTCCAAATGCATGCCTTTTGGTTACGTCTGTAAATTATCTTCCACAAACATCATGTTGTAGGACTAGGGACTCATTTTCTGGGCTATGGTTAAAATTGGATTTCTCGAGAGGTCCTAAAACATCTCAAATTTAATTTCTTCAGTATTAAGTATCTTTAGTCTACAGCCATTGTACTGGGCACTGGGGCAGCAAGATACATAGGGAATAAAAATCTACCTTCAAAGTTCTTACAGTCTAGTCAAGAAGACATGGATAACCACGACGGGGTATGTGTGCCAGGTGACGGAGATGGTAGCACACTTAACTCAGTGTGAAAGGGTAGGTCAGGCCTTCTAAAACGGTGGCAGGAACTGGGATATGCAGTACAAGGGGAAAAAATGAGGCCAGCTAGATGTGCAGGTCAAGTCATCAGTAGAGTGGCCAAGCTCCCTGGGAATGAATGAGAAGCAGAAGCCAGAGTCCTGTGTAAAAAGATGGGCTCAGCCTTAGCTCTCCACAAGTGGACTTGAAGCTATCTCAAAATTTGGTGATCATGTTTCTGGGACAATGGGAAACAATGACTATGTTATAAAAATGGGAATAATACCTTTGCTATGCATGGGTATACCATTCAAACACAGTGTCCTACAGTGGAGCAAAGTGTCTAGTCCCTGTTACAAAGACCTGGCTCAGTGTTAGCATTTCAGAGGATCTGTCCAAGGCAATTCTGAAAGCATCCAGCAGACAGGACAAGCACAGGAAAAGCACTCTCACACATGATCAGTTTGCAAATAAAAATTACAAAGCGCATCATGATATCTACACTATTAAGAGCTGGTTGGCATAGCCAACAAAGAAGGCACATTACATCTAAGGAAACAGAAATAAATGAGGCAACGTGTTAACAGGCTTAAAACAAACATGTTTAAAACCCTTAGCCACAAGTGAGAAAATATTCTTGGATAAATGAGAGGCTATTACACTTTATATATTCCAAAAGATAGAAAATGGAATTAAAACTTAGTAGGCACATTAGAAAAAAAAAGAGAATAAGTTTATTGGAAGAAAGAATTAAGCAAATATGATGAAGTCTGGGTACATACTGGTCACCTGCATTTCCTCTCCACAGCACTGGAGCAAATTCTATTTCCTGGAGGTCTTGGCGCTGAGGTTGGGGAAATAGAACTGGGCTGTGAGAGGAAGTGAATTTTAGTCCTGGCCACTACACACCCTGGGTTCCCATCCTCCTCACTGGGGCTGTGGTCTCCACATATTTATTAATAGCAGCACCATCAAGAGAAGAAGGGGCCTCGAATCCTCCACCCTGAGCTCTGCAGCCTGCAGTGAACTGTGATGTAGACAAGAAATAAGCTTTCCCCTTGTGGGCCTTATTTGTTTTACAGGACAGCTTATCTTGAACATATACAGAAATCGCCCTGAATACAACGACGTGAATTATGGAAGACTGAAATGAAATTAGAGATGCTCAAGCAAGAAGCTCTACTCTAACATATATATATATATATACACACACACACACAATAAAACTGGCATTCTAGATTGAGTGGATAGTCAGATGGTAGGAAAGGATACATAACAAGAAACACTAAGACAATTTTCTACAACTTGAGGAAGGCACAAATCTTTAGGCTGAAAAAAAAAAAGAGAAAAGGAAAAGAAAAATAAATTTATTCAGTGTATTGACTCACTAGCAGTGGGAAATTTCACCAAAATTATTATTTTTAATTGATAAAAGTGTAGATATACAGCATAATCTTTTAAACAATCTTCATTAATTCATTTTTTCATTTATCTATACAAGGAATGCTTTAATAACTTAATATATCCTGTTGCTTGTAAAGAACTGACAGTTTGTTTATAATCCAATAGGAATTAGAGAAGGTGCTGCTTAGCATAGGGTAGAGAAAGGAGAGGCTAGAGGAGGGACTCTCTGAAATGAAGTGGTTACTACGTATAAAAAGATGCTAGCACTGAAGTCGGGTTAGAGCGACGGGCACTCATGGGCAAATAGAAGCAACAATAGAGCAGTCGTGAGCCTGGAGCCATAATCTGAACAGGTTTGGAGAATGGAAGCAGGCATGGAACCCTAGCAGTGCATTCCCTGCTTAGGATACAGGAATGCTTTCTTTAAAATTAACCCTTGCTTCACTCAACTATCTCAATTGGTACACCTCTAAAAAGCTGAGGATTCTGACAATGCAGAACACACCTCATTCTTCTCCTGACAGATGCCCAAGAGCAACGCAGTAATGGAGGAGCCCAGCATTGACTCACTTTTCGTGAGGTATTGCCACTTTATCAGCCACTTCCACATCTGTGAGAGTGACTTATACCTCGTGTCTGTGACTATTCCCTTTGTATCAGGTACTTTTTGCATTGCTGTGATAAGATGCTTGAAAGAAGGAACTTAAGTGAGAGAGAGGGGAGAAGAGGGAGAAGAGGGCTAAGGGGACCACAGGACTTGGAGGGGGCAGAGAGAAAAATAACAAAGGCCGAATGAAGGAGGGGGCTGCTGCTCATGTGCCCGAAGCAAAAAGTTATAAGGAGAGAAAACCAGAGAAAGGAAACCGGAAGTACCTGCCACTGTGTAAAATGGGAAAGATTTCAAGACAGCTTTAAGACATCTTTATGTTTTGAGACACAGGGCACACTGAAGCTTCCAGATCTGCAGTATTTGTTAGTGCTTCTGGAGTAAGAGATTGTTTGTTTCATTTGAAGCAATAATGGTGCACTTGGCCACAGAAGGCCCAGTTTTATTTGGGCTTCATATTCATTTGCATTTTTTCTGATAGTGGAAGTCCCAGGATACAGTACCTCAAATCATAAGAGAAACCTATTATTGTTGGAGAGGGAAGAAGGGAGGGGAGGGCAGGGGAGGAGGGGGAGAGGAGATTACTCAGTAGTAATGATCTAGAGGAGAATTTAAAACTCAGGCTGCTGTGGAGTTAATAGAGACAGATTTCAGTCACTTTATCATTTTGATCAACCATGTTTACTGCATAAACAGTCTCAGGGAAATCAGACAAGCTCTACCTAATATAAACCAGGATCAAGAGAGAATTTATGTAAGAGGAACACAGTAGCTGCGTTGCTGAGGCCGTGCTAAAACTGCAGCATCCCTGATGGGAGAGAGTAGAGATGTAGACCGTGAAGAAACTATATGACCCTAGAAATTCTGGGAGTAAGGGAAAGGGTTGGTTCTTTCCCAAGATGATGTCCTCATAGCAAGGCCAGGCAGGTAGGCCATTAGGGGAAACCAGAGTGCACTCTTCAGTTATCTTACATGAGGCAGTTGAGTCAAATGCCCAGCATTCCCTGGGGCACAGAAATGTGTGCAAAGGCAGCAGCCCCTCTCTGGACAGTCTGTCCTTTCTGCTCCTGAAAAGGCTGAAAGTCTGCTCTGAATTATGGACACAGCTCTCACTGGAGACCTCCTCATCTCCTCCCAGGCATGCATTTTAAGCTGGCTTCCTTGTTTCTTATCACCATGAAAAGGACTCAAATGGGGATGCCAAGTACCTGGGCTTGGGAGCTGACCACAGCATTGTTGACAGCTGGACACTCTAGGCACAAATAGAGCTTTGAGAGGGTAAGAGTACCGCAACTGCAATAGTAATGGCTGTCCCTGAACCCAAGGTGATATTTCCCTTCATGCTCCTTCATCCCTTGAGCACACAGCCATCTCCCCATGGTTTAGTCCTGGGCACAACATCTATAAGTCAATGGCTAGAAATTTGACTTGGTTCAAACGACACATACTTAAGACATGGGGAGCAATCACAGAGGTGTCTTCCCCATGGGATTTCCTTCATATGACCAAATGACCCTTCATGCTCTTGTGTGGTCAAGACACAGTCTCTTGTGTGGTCAAGACACAGTCTCATTCTTTTGACACAAGCAGACATCAGACTGCTTCTCTAATGATTTTCACATCCTGGACCATATACCCTTGGGTTCCAAATTCATTGTTCTTTTCTCTCTACTGCTGTTGGGACCCAATTCTGCCCATCCCACTGTCTCTTGACTTACTTTTCTTGTTGCTGTAACCAAAGAGCTGACAAAAATGCAACTTAAGGGAGAGAGGATTTATCTGGGCTCACAGTTTGATGATATGTCATGCTGCAGAAAGATATGGCAGCAGGAGTGGATTTCAGCTGTGGCAGCAGGAGTATGAGGCTACCTACTCATATTTCTGTGGACCAGAAAGCAGAATTGGAACAGGAAGTCAGGCCTACCCCATAACCTTAAATGCTTGTCTGCAGAGACTCAATTCCTTCAGCTAGATTGTATCTTCTAAAGATTCATCCATCTCCAAAATGGCTCAAACACATAAAGGGTTGGGCACTCTACAAACAAATAATAAAGAATGTCTAGTTTGGGTGACTATTCACCACAGTTAAGTATAAGTCTTATTTTCCAATGAGTAGAAAATACCTTCTTCTGCATACAATTTTGGTCAGTCACTTTCTTAAGTCAGTGTGTGATGTCAGTGATTGAGGGCCATGTATAAGGGTCACTTTCTACTGGAAGATCCTTTACCCATGGGAAGGAGAGAATCTGTCTGACACATCTATCACCCCACTGATTGTCAGGATTGATTTGGCTGATCTTTAGGTTAGGTGGGTGTCCACTTCCTCTTTCACCACTTATGAACATCTTACCAAAGCTTCATGTTAGGTGTAAGAGGATGAACTTTTCCTGAGAGACAGACACTTCCTCAGTCAATGGCGAACAAGTAGCTGTCCTTCTTGCTAGACCTTCCAAGAGTTCTCAAGAAGCCCTTTCCCTCTTCTCTTGCTAGGTTACTTGACTACCTGTTTCTGAGGCTAATCAGCTGATTATAAGAAGGTTGTGTATTCATAGGATCAGAGTTACTTCTCCAACACCAGGGAGTAACTGGGACCAGAGGGACCCAGGCACCCAGAAACTCTGCCAGACCTGCACGGGTTCCTTCAGGTCTGGGCCAGTGCCCTGAGCAGACCTTGGGCATGAACTCTGCAACCAGTCTCACAACACCAAGAAGAAGCTCCATTCCCAGGCACTTTAACATGCCCAGGATCCCAGGATCTTGGTCGCACCAGGATCTTAGGGTCCCAGAGGCAGCTTGACTCCCAGGAGCTCTGACACACCCAGGATCTCAGGATCACAAGATCCCAGAATCACAGGATAACAGAGACAGCTGAACTCTGAGGAGTTCTGACACAACCCAGATCACAGGAAAGGCAGGCTCCAGTCAGATATAATGAGGGCAGGGAAGCAGAAGAACATAAGCGACAGAAACTAAGGTTACTTGGCATCATCAGAACCCAATTCTCCCACAAGAGCAAGTCCTGATATACCATCGCACCAGAAAAGCAAGATTTGGATCTAAAATCACTAATCATGATGGTAATAGAGGACTTTAAGAAGGTTGTAAATAACACCCTTAAAGAAGTACAGAAGAACACAGGTAAACAACTAGAAGCTCTTAAAGAGGAAACACAAAAATTCCTTAAAGAATTATAGGAAAACACAATCAAACAGGCAAAGAAAATGAACAAAACCATCTAAGACCTAAAGATGGAAATAGAAACAATAAAGAAATCACAAAGGGAGACAATGCTGGAGTTAGAAAACCTAGAAAAGAGATCAGGAGCCATAGATGCAAGCATCACCAACAGAATACAAAAGATAAGAAGAGAGAATCTCAGGGGCAGGAGATACCATAGAAAACATTGACACAGCAGTCAAAGAAAATGCAAAAAGCAAAAAGCCCCTAACCCAAAACATCCAGGAAATTCAGGACACAATGAGAAGACCTAACCTAAAGATTATAGGTATAGAAGAGAACGAAGATTCCCAACTTAAAGGGCCAGCAAATATCTTCAACAAAATTATAGAAAAGAAAAAAAGAAAAAAAAAAACCTTCCCTAACCTAATGAAAGAGATGCCCATGAACATACAAGAAGCCTACAGAACTCCAAATAGACTGGGCCAGAAAAGAAATTCAAATTCATCCTGTCACATAATAATCAAAACACCAAATGCATTAAACAAAGAAAGAATATTAAAAGCAGTAAGGGAAAAGCGTCAAGTAACATATAAAGGCAGACCTATCGAAATTCCACAAGACTTCTCACCAGAGACTATGAAAGCTAAAAGATCCTGGGAAGATGTCATACAGACCCTAAGAGAACACAAATGCCAGCCCAGGCTATTATATCCAGCAAAACTCTCAATTACCATAGTTGGAGAAGCCAAGATATTCTATGACAAAACCAAATTTACACAATATCTTTCCACAAATCCAAAAGATAATAGATGGAAAACACCAACACAAGGAGGGAAACTACACCATAGAAAAAGCAAGAAAGTAATCTTTCAACAAACTAAAAAAGATAACCACACAAACATAATTCTACCTCTAACAACAAAAAATAACAGGAAGTAACAATCACTTTTCCTTAATATCTCTTAACATCAA